>NW_027362763.1:741448947-741528947 GCF_046119375.1 Phyllobates terribilis
AAGCCCTTATTTAGTTCTATTGGCAAACAATACAAAAGATATTGCTCTCAGAATATGATGATGATTTTTTTTTTTTTTAAAGTATTTTTAGTGTGTAAAAGTAGCAAAACCTAAAAAACAAAATTGATAAAACTCTAGTAACACTGTAATTGTACTGACCCGAAGAATAAAGCTGTATTATCCCTTATACCACACAGAAACAATTCTTGAACTGCTGTTTGTTTATTCATTCTGCCTCACATAAATCTGAATAAGGCTCTGTTCACATTTCTCCTGCGTTCTACGATGATCACTTATCTCGGGGTTTCCGTGTAAATCCCCAAAAATTCAGAGGAACGCCCTGACAAAACCACTCACTATTACGAGGTAGATGGACTCACTTAGGACTCCATTTGACCCCTGTTCCTCGGTGTCCTGTTATTTTAGGCATCCTTTTAGCCACAAAACTGTGGTTGCCCATAGTTGTGTGCATGCCTAAAAAGATGGCTACCACCAGAATAGACGCCAAACAAAAGTCCAAAGTGAGCATTTAGATGGAAATGCCAATATAAGTGCTCAGCATAGAGCACAACAATGGGATTTCAGTCTTAAACTTAAAGCAGTCCTAAGATGTTATGTACCCCAAATGTTATTAAACTTCAACTTATCCCGCAAACAAAACAAGCCCCCACTCGGGTCTGTCATGGGAAGTCTAAGGGGTTTCCATGTTACTGTAAGCTCTGGAAAAGCAACAATTTGGTGAAATCTGTGCAACCAAATCCAAATGCTGCCCTCCTGAGCCCCAGTGTGCCTAAACCATAGTTATAATCTACAAGTTTGGCAATTCTGTAGTAGGTAGAGCCCAGTTAACAATTTATGGGGTACATTTCTCCAGAAGCACAAACTGGGCCACAGCGAATGAGCACTAAAGTGCCATACTTGCAAATCTCCAGAAAAGGCATAGAGTTGATGTTGCAGAGTGAAAACATCCCTGGGACCAAAATAATCGTTGCAACCATAGTTGAATTCATTGAGAGGTGTCCTTTTTAAAATTGGGTCACTTTTGGGGGTTTACTGCTTTTCTGGCACCATAGAGGCTTCGCAAATGTCACCCGCAAACTATTCTAGCAAAATCTGTACTCCAAAAGTCAAATAGCGCTCCTTCCTACTAGGCTCTGCCACCATGTGTCGAAACACATGTGGTATCATTGCGTTTGCCAGATATTGCGCAACAAATTGTGGGGTAAGTTCTCACTTATTGCCTCTTGTGTAAATGATAAATTTGAACCTAACAAAAAAATTAAATTTTTACCTCCAAAATGTACAGTATTTCCACAGCCCAATGTTATAAAATTCTGTGAGGCACCTGTAGGTTCACATTATATGAATTCTGGACTCCTTAAAGAGGACCTTTCACCAAATTTTTCACATTGAGCTGAACACACAATGTAATAGTGGCTATGGAATAAAGCATTTTTTGTTTTGTTTTTTTCCTAATTTCGCCTCTCCGTTGCCGATTTATAAGAAATCTAAATGTGGAGGACCGCCTGTAAGAGGAATTGCGTAAGGAGAGCTGGCGAGTGCCGTCACTATATGGAGAAAGTGTCTATCCATATAGCGACGGCAGTCGCCCTCTCTCCTTGCAGGAATACTCTTGCAGGCGGTCCTACACACTTAGGTGTTTGTTTAATAGAGGCCATCCTGAACGAAACGTCACATTAACACACCAAGATGGACCAATTGTAATAAAATTTATCTTCATTCACTTTATTCTAGAGATCCAAATTTCTGTATATTTTTTTTATTACATCCTGTGTCCAGTTCAACTTGAAAAATTTGGTCAGAGGTCCTTTTAAGCATTGAAGTTTCCAACATGGGACAGTGGCCACAATCTATTTAGAAATCTGCGCTCCAGAAGCCATATTGTTCTGTCCATTTCCTCCAATTATTCCCTATCAATTAACCCCTGTATTACTTAAAACTTTGATGCAAAAGTAAAATTTTAGCGGAAAAGCCTTAATTTTTTTGTTTTCACAACCCAAACTTATTAAATTCTGTGATGTCTTTTGTGGGTTAAAGATGCTCAATACTCCCATAGATGAACCTTATAGAGTTTAGTTTTCCAAATGGGGTGGAGGTTTCTGTTTTTTTAACACATCAGGGGCTCTGCAAATGCAACACGGTGTCCAAATTTGCACTCCAAAAATGTAATATAGCAAATATAGCGTATCGCCGTGTTTGGGAGAAATTGCGTAACAAATTATGGGGTCCATTTTCCCCTATTATCCCCTGTGAAAATTGCAAACTTGTGGCAAAAATAACATTTTACTGGAAAAGAACACAATTTTCTTTTTTGCATCAAAATTTTAAAAAGTTCTGTGAAGCTCCTATGAGTTCAAAATGCTCAACAAACGCCAATATGAATTGATTGAGGGGGTCTAGTTTCCAAAATTTGGTTAATTATTGGGGTTTTCTGCTGTTTTGCTACCTCAGGAGCTCTACAAATGCGACATGGATTCCACTATCTATCCCAGCCAAATTTGATCTCCAAATAGCTCTTCTTTTCTTCCAACCCCAGCTGTGCGCCCAAACAGCAGTTTTTGATCACATATGGTATATTGCCCTGTTCGGGAGAAATTGCATAATGGCATAATACATATTGGGGTCCCTTTTCTCCTGTTACCCTTTGTGAAAATGAAAAATGTTCAGCTAAAGCAATATTTTATAGGAAAAAAAGTTATTTTTAATTTTTTCTTTCTATCATGTCTTAATTCCTGTGTAGCACCTTAAGGGTTAGCACATTTCCTTACAGCAGTTGAGAATAATTTGAGGGGTGCAGTTTTTTAAACGATGTCACTTTTGAGGGTTTTCCAATATATACATGGGACTCGTCGGAAGGCGGGCCCCCAACATTTTTCCCTGCTTGCTCCCCTTGAGTGACAGGTCTCTCCCTATACACGCATTCAGCCTCTTTTGCTTGATTGATAGCTCATTATTAGTGATGAGCGAGTATGTTCTGTTAAACCTTTCAGCGAGCATGCTCGGGTGCTCGCCAAGCATCTTCAGTGGGCTCGGGTGATATGTTTGAGACACTCCATGCGCATGATTTGCAACTGTTTGACAGTTTTAATACATGTGAGGAATGCCTAAGAAACTGGCATTCCTCGCATGTATCAAAGCTGTCAAACTGTCGCAAATCATGCGCACTGAGTGAGTGAAACATAACACCGGAGCATGCTGAAGATACTCGGAAAACACCTGAGCATGCTCGCTCACCTCTACTCATTATCTGTGTGACCTCAGACAATCAAGCTAAAGATGCTAAGGATAGGCAGGGAAACAACTTCAGAATGCAGAGGCTCAGGAAGTGCTTTGTCGCTCTCAGAGCTCTTGACTGCTCATTTGCATATGAAGGAATATGAATTACCTGGGAATTCAAAACAGCAACATTTAGAAGATATAAAGGTGTCAATAGATTAACATTTCAAAAACCAGCATTCCCATATATGTGGTTGGGGGGGGTGTTCATCTTACTGACAGATTCCCTTTAACCCCTTCACAACATAGGATGTACATTTACGTCCTATGTCGTGCCCTTGACTTTCTTGGCAGATGATGGCTGAATTATTCAGCCATCATCTGCCTTTAACAGCCGAGAGGGCTGTTAACTTGTTAAATGACTGTCAATCTCTGATAGCGGCATTTAACTTGTGCCAGCAATAGGGCACATCATTCCATGCCCATCGGTGTGATCGTGACATGGCACTGCTATGTATAGTACAAGTAATTGGATGATCGCAGGTTTAAGTCCCCTAAGGGGACTAACAAATACAGTAAGAAGTGAAAAAAAGTTTTTTAAAGATACGAAAAAAAAAAGTTCAAATCACTCTCCTTTTGCCCTATTAAAAGAAAATGAAAAATACAAATACTTGGTAACGCTGCATTCTCAAAAGTCCGATCTATCAAAGTATGAAATAAATTAAGCTGATCGGTAAACGGTGTAGAGAGAGAGACAAATCAAAATTCCAGAATTGGGTTTTTGGACTGCTGCAACATTGCAATAAAAAACAATAAGAGGAGATCAAAACATCATAACTAGCCCAAAATGGTATCAGTAAAAATGACAGCTCAGGGTGCAAAGGAAAAAGTCTTCACACAGCCCCATGTCCCCAAAATTTTAGAAATTTGTAAAAAAAAATTAAATTCACCACTTAAAAAAAAAAGTAAACAAACTATGCATGTTTGGTATCTGTATAATTGTACTGACCTGGTGAATCATATTGCCGGTTCAGTTTTAACGTATAGTGAACATGGTAAATAAAACAAAAAGCTGATTTTTTACCACTTTCCATGATAAAATTAATGGTGTCATTCAAAAGTACAACTTGTCCCACACAAAAAAAAAACATGCCCTCATGCGGCTATGGGGACATAAAAATCCAAAAGTTATGGCTCTTGGAAAAACAAACTTTACAGGTAATGGAAGATGAATTTTTCCAAATCTTCCCCTTGCTTTTACAATATTTACAACAGACAGCATAAGGATTGCATCCCATTGACTTGTGTGGTTGATTTTGATCCATGACTCGGATTAAAAATGCACATGTCTTTGTGATTTTTTGACACACAGTCCGCAAAAAAACAGACATGTGAACAGCACCATAGACAATGATGGGCATGTGTTCTACCCATCTGCATTAGGTCTTAGTGCTTTGCTGGCACTACATCTGTGTGTGTTTTATAGATACGTAGTAATACACACTTATGTGTATAGAGAAGGTGGACCATAGTTTTTCTTTTTCCCTTATTCTCTTGTGGTGGACCCCTTTTGTCGAAGCCTCTCAGATTTTGGACATTTCTTTTTTTTTTCTTCTATGTATAGTATATGTAGAATTTACAATATATTTAATACAAGGTTTATCAAACCATAACAAAAACTCCTAAAATCCATAAATCATGTAACAGCTTTTTTTTTTCGCTGTCCCTGACTAATGCCATTAACAGCCCCATAATTAATCTGTGCTGCCTATAATCAGTTTGGTGCATTATTTAATTTCTTAACTCTTTGTGTGCCGTTTTTCCTCTATTATATTTATTTACTTAAATCACTATCATTCAGGCTGGTTAATTGCGGTGCTATGCTGTTTCCGCCACTTTCGGTAATTTCTATGGAAGTTATGCTAACGGCACACTAGATACAGTTCTTGTGTTGACCACTAAATATATCTTTTCATTCTACAAAATGTAAGTTATTTGATGAAGATGGTGGACTATGTGACTTTCTTATGGTCTCCTCTTATGTCTGTACTACTGAGTACACTTGGATATTGTATGTAAGGCAGTGTTGTTTCCAAACTCGTTAAGTACCCCAAGCATCTAGTTTACGGATGTGATATTCGATCAACTATGTAATATTATGAGGACTTGTCGCTAGGTCAAAAGTGGACTTATTTTGCTCTTATTTTGTTCCAGCTTCCCCTTTTTTCCTTTTCTTTTTTTAAATGCAACTTCAAGTTTCAGAGATATGGGCCTTTTAGTTTAGTACTAATTTTTGTGGTCTTTACAAGGGGGGTGCGGTTCATAGGATCCTCTGGGGTGTGTCTTTAGGCTGCTCTGCATTACTTCCCTGGGAGCACCGCCCCCTTGGTAAAGTTTATAAAAATCACCACTAGATAAAAAGGGCCATTTCTCTGGAACCATATTTCAGATTTAAAAAGAAAAGCAAAAACTGCTTACTTAAAGAGAGGAGCAGAAATAAAAGAACAAAAACTGACAACTTTTCTCTTGGTGACTGGTCCTGTATAATGGCGTTCTTCACATGATTACATACATTGTGTTCACCTGTGTTGCTTCTATGAATAAATAAAACTTATTTCATACTTTTTTTCTCCAAATGTACAGTCATGGCCAAAAGTATTGAGAATGAGACAAATAGTAATTTTTCCAAAGTTTACTGCTTCATTTTTTGTAATGGCAATTTGCATATACTCCTGAATGTCAAAGAGTGATCAGCTTAACAGCAATTACTGTACTTGCAAAGTCAATATTTGCCCAGAAAATGAACTTTAACCCCCAAAACACATTTCAACATCATTGCAGTCCTGCCTTAAAAGGAGCAGCTAACATCGTTTTAGTGATTGATCCATTAACACAGGTGTGGGTGTTGATGAGGACAGGGCTGGCGATCAATCAGTCATGATTAAGTAAGAATGACATCACTGGACACTTTAAAAGGAGGCTGGTTCTTGGTATCATTGTTTCTCTTCAGTTAACCATGGTTTTCTCTAAAGAAACACGTGCAGCCATCATTGCACTGCACAAAAATGGCCTAACAGGGAAGAGTATCGCAGCTACAAAGATTGCACCTCAGTCAACAATCTATCGCATCATCAAGAACTTCAAGGAGAGAGCTTCCATTGTTGTCAAAAAGGCTCCAGGGCGCCCAAGAAAGACCAGCAAGCGCCAGGACCGTATCTTAACTGTTTCAGCTGCGGGATCGGACTACCAGCAGTGCCGAGCTTGCTCAGGAATGGCAGCAGGCTGGTGTGAGTGCTTCTGCACGCTCTGTGAGGCGGAGACTCTTTGAGCAAGGGCTGGTTTCAAGGAGGGCAGCAAAGAAGCCACTGCTCTCCAGAAAAAACTTCAGGGACCGACTGATATTCTGCAAAAGGTACAGGGAGTGGACTGCTGAGGACTGGGGCAAAGTCATTTTCTCTGATGAATCCCCTTTTCGATTGTTTGGGACATCTGGAAAACAGCTTATTCGGAGAAGAAGTGGTGAGCGCTACCACCAGTCTTGTCTCATGCCAACTGTAAAGCATCCTGAAACCATTCATGTGTGGGGTTGCTTCTCAGCCAAGGGAATCGGCTCACTCACAGTCTTGCCTAAAAACACAGCCATGAATAAAGAATGTTACCAGAATGTCCTCCAAGAGCAACTTCTCCCAACCGTCCAAGAGCAGTTTGGCGCCCAACAATGCCTTTTCCAGCATGATGGAGCACCTTGCCATAAAGCAAAGGTGAAAACTAAATGGCTCATGAAACAAAACATAGAGATTTTGGGTCCATGGCCTGGAAACTCCCCAGATCTTAATCCCATTGAGAACTTGTGGTCAATCATCAAAAGACGGGTGGGCAAACAAAAACCAACAAATTCTGGCAAAATGCAAGCATTGATTATGCAAGAATGGACTGCTATCAGTCAGGATTTGGTCCAAAAGTTGATTGAGAGCATGCCAGGGAGAATTACAGAGGTCTTGAAGAAGAAGGGGCAACACTGCAAATATTGACTTGCTGCATTAACTCATTCTAACTGTCAATATAACCTATTGGTACTCATAATATGATTGCAATTATATTTCTGTATGTGATATAAACATCAGACAAACACTAATAAAAACCAGAGGCCAGCAGATCATGTGAAAATATAATTTTGGTGTCTTTCTCAAAACTTTTGGCCATGACTGTACACATATCTCCCGATTACAGACTTGGCCCAGGCAGTTCTACTTCTGACCCTTTGCTCGAAATAAGAAAGGATTTCCTCTGTTGGCACATCATCAGAGCTGTATGTGGAGGGGGCTGGTTGAACAGCCAATGCAAAGACAGAAAGGTGCTGGCTTAGTTATTGAAATTAGCCAGTTAACCAGTCTCCTCCACACACAGCTCTAATGATGGCCAAAGCAGGAAATTCTGTCTTATGCTGAGCCCGGGACCAGAAGTAGAATTTCCGGCAATTAGGCTTTTATCAGAAGTTATTTGGACATTTGGGAAACAAAGATTATTTGTAAGTTTGGACAAATTCTTAATAGCAGTAGGGCAATAGCCATGGGCAAATGGCTATTAGAAGAATTGCTCATTAGGATAATAGCTATGGGCAAATCAACAATGAAGTCACTGGACAAGATCTTCAAATCAAGGAACATTTCACTGGTGACAAAGACACGGCTCATACATAATTCGGTCTTTTCTGTGGTAATATACAGATGCGAAATCTGGACGAAAAAAAAACAAGACAGAAGAAAAAATCCTTCAAAATGTGGTGCTGGAGAAGGATGTTATCAATTCCATGAATGGCAAGAAAAACAAAACAAATCAATTTTGGAACAAATCAAGCCAGACATGTCACTCGAAGCAAGGATCAGCAAATTACTACTTGCCTACTTTGGACACATCATAGTAAGAGAGCAATTACTGGAGAAGGACATCATGGTCAGAAGAATAGAAGGAGCAAGGGGATAAGGAGAACAGCAACCCGATGGCTTCATACTGTCAAGAAAACGGTGGTGAAGACCTATCTAGGCTTACACAAGATTGATCTTCCTACAGGTCATTCATCCATCAAGTTGCCATAGTTCAAGATCGAGTCAAAAGCTGTTAAAAAATAAAGATGGCAATAACCCTGAAGATATTTTTTTAAAAGGGTTTGTCCCATGACAGCCAGTTAATAAAGGTAAGTTAAGAGGGTGTCCAACCCCCCAACTATTGGCAAGAATGAGGGGTCCAGTTCCTGTTCACTGTTTGACCGACTCCTCCTACAAGCAGTTCAGTTAGTGGGTAAATAATATTAAAGGGAACCTTACATCTGATACATGCTGCCTGTGAATCGGGTAACATATGAGACATTGGTTTTATGATTTCAACCAGGTACGTTTGACTCTGAAATGCAGCGGTGTTACAGAGAAAAACGTACTTTAACCCCTTTGCAGCCTGTGGCTTATTAGTACACACCAGGCTGTCACCCCCTGTTCAGCGCGGGCTCCGGCGCTGAGCCCACACTGAACCGGGCACATGTCAGCTGATTATTACAGCCCCATTCAAAATAAGATAATAATAAAAAAAAAAAACATATTTGGTATCAGAATCACCCGATCTATCAATATAAAAAAAGAATTAATCCGATCGGTAAGCGGCGTAACGAGAAAAAAATTCTAAACGCCAGAATTACGGTTTTTGGTCGCCACAAAATTGCAATAAAATGCAATAATGGGCGATCAAAACATCATCTCTACCCCAAAATGGTATCAATAAAAACTTCAGCTCGGCGCGCAAAAAATAAGCCCTCACACGGCCCGAGATTACGAAAAATGGAGACACTACGGGTCTTGGAATATGGCGCCATATTTTTTTTATTTATTTTTTTTAGCAAACTTTGTAATTTTTTTTCACCACTTACATAAAAAATAACCTATACATGTTTTGTGTCTACGAACTCGTAATGACCTAGAGAATAATAATGGCAGGTCAGTTTTAGCATTCAGTGAAGGTGGTAAAAAAAAATAAGAAAAAAACATCTGTGGTATTGCACTTTTTTGCAATTTCACCGCACTTGGAATTTTTTTTCCCATACACGATATGGTAAAACTAGTAATGTCGTTCAAAAGTACTACTCGTCCCGCAAAAAATAAGCCCTCACACGGCCATATTGACCAAAAAATAAAAACACTATGGCTATGGGAACAAGGGGAGCAAAAAACGAAAATGCAAAAACTGAAAATCCCAGGGTTGCGAAGGGGTTAAGAGCTGCCAAACCAAGCCACAAAAGGGAGTCTAGTCGGACAAGCGGGTCCCCAGTGGCTTCTCCCCACCTGCTGGCAGTAACTATATACATGCATTCAGGAA
This sequence comes from Phyllobates terribilis, assembly GCF_046119375.1. NCBI lineage: Eukaryota > Metazoa > Chordata > Amphibia > Anura > Dendrobatidae > Phyllobates > Phyllobates terribilis. Next base: position 741,458,548 of record NW_027362763.1, read on the forward strand.
GAGACCTGTCACTCAAGAGCACTGGATAGGGTAAAACCGCCAGGGACCCGCCTGTCCGACTAGTCTCCAGTGCAGCTTGCTCCAGCAGCTTTTAACGTATGGATCGGGCAGCATGTATCTGCTGTCAGGTTCTGTTTAACAGCAAAATTGTAATTTCAAGCCAAGTATCTTGAGGTAGGTTTCACTCCATATGTTATTTAGGCCTTCTATCTGTAGGATCACTGACAGAAAACCATAAGTCTCATAGAATTAAAGGCATATTACTAGCATTCTTTTTTGATCGCCGGGCGTTCAACATCCCAGATGACATTCAAGTCCGTATACTCAGCAGACCATGGTAGCACATTTAGGCCAAGCAGACTGCTCACAGTAGCATATGCTACATGCTGCCTGGTGTTGTGCTGAAAAAAAAAAAAAAAAAAAGCTTCTGGACACTTTAGAGAAATGGCCCTACCACTGGTTTCAATACTAAATCAATGTGACACCGAGCTGTTAGTGTACTTGGAATGAAGACTAGAGGAGTTTGGCTATTGTACATTATGCTACCACACACCATAATCCTGGGAATAGGACCGTTGTGACTTTCCCTCTTGAGGCCTCTTCATGGCATTGCCCATGTGGTCTCATCATATTAGAAGAATGGCACATAGTGATCCATTCTGTTCTGCAAGTGAAATGGGACATCACATACCGAGCCTAAGGTGGCAAACAGTTTCTACACAAACCATGAGAAAGCATTTGCACAACTTTTGGCTATAAGCCAGACGTCCAGCTACAGATGCTCCATTGCCCTCTCTTCACCACTCTCAAAGACTATTCTGTTGCAGAGCAAGACGGCAATGTAGGCTGTAATGGAGGTTTATCCTCTTCAGCGAGGAGTCCCGTTTTGGTCTTGGATACAATGGTAGCCGGAAATTGGTCTAGAGACCATGAAGGCAACAACATGAAGAGGCCTTCCCAAAGAAACGTGTAAGTGTCCCAGGAGCCATTTTTCAACACGACAATGCCAAGCTTCATGTTGCTTGTGCTGCTATGAGCAGCCTGAATGTGCTACCATGGTCTGTAGCATCTCCAGACTAGTCTCCCATCGAGCACCTTTGGGATGTCATTGCTAGGCAGTTGCAAAGGGAGCTGCCAGAAGCGGATCTTGATGATTTGCCCAAGGTGCATTCAGCACAGCAGGACGTTCCTCAGACAAGCATGAACAGTCTCATTGATATCAGCCAAGGTGTGTAAGTGAGGGGATTTCTGCACGTGGTTCCATACTTTCCATACTCAATCCTGAATGAATCAAGATGTTTTGAAAATGTTACTTTTATGTTTTCATCATTTTAATATTATTAGCATATCTATTAATCCTGTGATTTCCATAATTCCACGACTTTTCTTTCTTGGTGTTGCAGTTTCATTGTTGAGGAGTGTAAATATCGTGGCTTCCTAAGATTCACTTCACATGTTAGACTAATTCCTTGTTTTACTTGGACTGAGCACTAGCGGTAAATTCTGTGTATTTTTGAGCTGTCGGCTCAGACAATAATACCCAAGAATGATCCCAGAGGACTATTGTGTGGCCATTTTGTGTGAAATCTTCCTTTCCAACCATCTGACACTTCTGGTTATTTCTGCAGGTTCCTTCCAGCAATAGACCTTTAGGAGAAAGATGTATTTGTACCGGATTAAGGGTAGCTAAACTGTTTCTTTACATTGAATAATGAGCCTGTCATGACAAATCTATCTCCTTCTGCATGACTAGGTGCCAGTGTGACTGGCTTCTTTTAGGCTCACACTGGCTTTAAGGCTTGATACATGTGCATGACTGGCAGCATATTTGTCAGGCTGGCTCTAAGGAGCCAGAGAGCATATAACCTCTTGCTTGCCACAAAAGAGGAGCTAGACGAGCTGCAAGGGGCCGTATGTGTAAGACCAGGTGATGGACTCCATCCCTCCATGTCCACGTCACGTGAGCTCCTTGTCAGGTTGGACATTGTCATGGATGCTAAAATTAAGTCATTAGGCAGTCTATCTCAGAGTAGGTTTCTGGCACTTTTTGACACAGTTTTTGTTTTCTTAACTAACATTTAGACATTCAATGGTTTATAGTTAAAAAGACAGAGAAAACCCTCAGTCCGCTTTATAGTTTTATGTATGTGTGTAGCTTAGGCTATGTGCACACGATGCAGAAATGAAGCAGAAAATTTCTGCATCATTTCTGCATCTCCCTGGCAGAAAAAACGCATGCGGATTGTGCATGCGTTTTTCCTGCGGAATACATGCGGATTCACATGCGTTTCCGCATGCGGATTGACAAGCGCTTTCCAGGCGATTTTAGCATCACCTGGAAAGTGCTTGACAACTTGGTCACACTATATAAATCCATGCAACCGGCATGGATTTATATAGTGTGACCGTAAAAGAATGTAAAAATAAAAAAATAAAGCTATACGCACCCTCTGATGGCCCGGCGTGTGCTGCCGCGTTCATTCCTGGCTTGTTCCTGGCTGCCGGGATATCGTGAGACACTGCGCTGAAGGGCCTGCGGTCACATGACTGTGACGTCACCGCAGGTCCTTCAGTCTTGCATGCGAGCAGAGGGAAGGAGACCGGGGGCTGTCGGAAGGTGAATATATCTTATTTTTTATTTTATTCTTATTTTTTACAGCTTTTTATGGTACCTGGGTGTGGAGGAGAGTCTCATCTTCTCCACACTCGGGTACCATTCGCACATTAGAACGCGCCAATTACGCAAGTACAAATGCAGTCTTGCGGTATTGGTGCGTTCTAATGCAAGTCAATGGCGGTGAAAACGCCACATTTCCGCAAAATTAATGGACATGCTGCGGATTTTTGAGCGCAGCATAAACGCTGCGGAAAAATCCGCAGCATGGGCACAGCATATGCGGATTTCCATTGGGGAACATTGCTGCCCTTCTACCATGCGTTTTTAATGCGTTTCCGCAGCTGCAAAAACGCTGCGGAAACGCATTAAAAACGCATCGTGTGCACACAGCCTTACTGCTAATAAGGCATCTGATGCCTAAAGTTAATGAATTCGGCTGGGCATAAACATTAAAACTGATGTCCCCAACGGATGACATACAGTGGCTTTGGTCACCCATAGAGTCCTGTTTTATTAGATGTCATCTACTGTATAGACCCTACTATGGATAGGGACAAGAATTGTTTTTCTAAGGCAACCTTTAAAAATATTCTCCACCTAATTTGTTTTCTGTAAAAATCTGGTTAATCACGCAAGTTGAGATGGAGCATTTTGTGGATTACAGTGGCATGTAAACGGTTGTGCGCCCCTGGTTAAAATTACTGTTATTGTGAACAGTTAATCAAGTTGAAGATACAATGATCTGTTAAAGGCCTAAAGTTAAAGATAACACATTTCCTTTTGTATTTTAGGAAAAAAATAAAATATATATATACATACATATATATATTTCAGCTTTTACACTTATTAAAAAAGGAAAATAGTCCGATGCGAAAGTTTGGGCACCCTCCATGGTTAGTACATAGTATCATCCCGTTGGAAAATTCTTCCAATTCTGTAAGATTCCTTAGTAGTCTTGCATGCACTGCTTTTTTGAGGTCTAGCCACAGATTTTCAATGATGTTCAGATCAGGGGACTGTGAGGGCCATTGTAAAACCTTCAGCTTGTGGATTTTGACGTGTGTTTTGGATCATTATCCATTTGTAGAAGCCATCCTCTTTTCAACTTCAGCTTTTTTTTTACAGATGGTGTTACGTTTGCATCAAGAATTTGTTGAAATGTAATTGAATCCATTCTTCCCTGTACCCGTGAATTGTTCCCCATGCCATTGGCTGCAACACAACCCCTAAACATGATTGATCCTCCCCCATGCTTAATGGTTGGCGAGATGTTCTGTTCCTGAAATTCTGTTCCCTTTTCTCTCCACACATACCTTTGTGGCTAAAGAGTTCTATTTTAACCTCATTCGTCCATGTTGGTCTTGTTTCCAACATGCATCAGGCTTGCTTAGATTTTCTTTTGCATACTTCTGACGTTGAATTTTATGATGAGGATGCAGGAGAGATTTTCTTTTGATGATTCTTCCATGAAGGCCATATTTGTGCAGGTGTCTCTGAACAGTAGAACAATGTACCACAACTCCAGAGCCTGCTAAATCTTTCTGAAGGTCTTTTACAGTCAAGCAGGGGATCTGATTTGTCTCTCATTTTCCTTTTTGTCATTTTTTAAAAAAAAAAAAAAATATATATATATATATATATATATATATATATATATATATATATATATATATATATATAAGGAAATGTGTCATCTTTAATTTCAGGCCTTTTAGAGATCATTTCATCTTCAACTTGTTTAACGGTTCACAATAACAGTGCTTTTTGACCAGGGGTGCCCAAACTTTTACATGCCACTGTAACTGTTGCCAAGCTACTTTTCTTCTGTTCGCACAGTGCCAATCCACCCTTGAGCTGAGCAGACAATCCTGCGTGGCCGCTCGGAAGCTGCCCAACAACCTCGGTGCTTAGTTGGGTTACCAGGCAATATTTCGCAAGCAACAAGTCCCTCTCAGATTTTTCATATGTGGCAAGGATTAGGAAAAGCGTTTGCTTTTTTTTTCCCCGCACAAGCAGTACTATGTATATTCTTTAAGTTATTCTGGTATTAAAGCTAAATTGCAATTCCAAACCCTTTAAAGGGGTTTTCCATTTAAGAAAAGTGTTCCCCTAAAGATTACATACTTGTAAGACCACAAACTCAGATAGTACTCACCCTCCCCCAGTCCAGCGCTGCAGATAAAACCAGAGAGACCGGCACAGCGGTGACATCAATCTTCAGAGCACAACACCACTCCAGCCAGTCACTGAGGTTTTTGCCTTTGTTGATGTAGACGACATGAGCTGCCGAGCTCAGTAATTGGCTGCAGTGGAGGTGTGTGCTGTTGACATGACATCAACACTGCAGCCAAAACAGAGAGACCAGAGCAGCAGCAGAGAGCTGGCGCTCAACCAGGGGAAGGTGAATACAAACAGAGTTTGTTGTCTTAAAAGTATTCAATTTGTCAGGGGACCACGTTTCTTAAAGTGGAAAACCCCTTTCATTTTTTGGGGACTGTCGTCATGGAAAGATGGTCATTAAAACTTTGAAATGATTTCACTTAAGGAGTTATACAGTAAAAACATGGATGCTTTCCTTGGTGTAACTTAAAATACGTGGACCCCAATACAAAATATTCCCCATGGGTCCCATTCTATCCCAGGTCTTTAATAGTATTTCATATGGTCTAGAGCAGGGATGTCAATCTTAAACACACAGAGGGCCAAAACGAAAAACTTGGACAAAGTCGCAGACCAACCAGTATACAGTATAATGGGCTCCACATAGTCCTCCATACAGTATAATGGGCCCCACATAGTCCTCCATACAGTATAATGGGCCCCACATAGTCCTCCATACAGACTAATGGGCCCCACACAGTCCTCCATACAGAATAATACGCTCCACATAGTCCTCTATACAGAATAATGGGCCCCACATAGTCCTCCATGCAGTACAATGAGCCTCACATAGTCCTCCATACAGAATGAGCCCCACATAGTCCTCTATACAGAATAATGGGCCCACATAGTCCTCCATGCAGTACAATGAGCTTCACATAGTCCCCCATACAAGTCTTTGTCAAGCATACTTGACAATAGGTCTTGACAAAGATTTATTTCCAGGCGAAACGTTGCACTGGATTTGGCAGAATAAAAGAAGATTTACTTTCTTCACCCAAGTCTGGATGCGGTCTCTTTCTTAGTTTAGAGAGCTCCTTGGAGTTTTGGGCGTTGCATCTATCTGTGGGTATGGTGACCCAGTTTCCTGAGTGTCCTCAATGAGTGCTGTGGGTATTTTTTTATTTGTTGTCCAATGAAGAAAAAAATAGTCTTGCATTCTGCAAGATGCTGTTTTACCTTGAACCAATGAGATTGTCGATAAGAAATTTTTGAGCGTAAAGTAAACTTCTGATTGGATAACACCATTTCCTTTCCTTGTCACTAATTATTTAGAATCCTTCAAGGAGTTGTTCTTGGGCAGGTCACCTGCTAGTTATGCAAAGCTCCCACCTGCTAGTCGGCCTTCTATCACCATCACAAACCTTTGGCTGAAAACATACACGTAGCCCCCAGAGTAATCATTGATTTAATCTGAGCAGATGGGACGTATTTGAGCAAGATTTTACTTCTCCTTTTATTTTACCAGAACGCCTGATTTTTTTTTTTTGTCCTCCCCCTTTCTTTTGTGTGGCATAAGTTTAGGGCATCCCTGGTGAAATGAGCAGGTGTGACCTTCTGCGGGCCTGTCTGCTTATATTGTCAGCCGGCATTAGAAAAAGGCAAAAGTGTTTTTTTTTGGGGTTTTTTTAAGACACAATATGAAAGGAGCTGCTAAACAGTTCCAGTGTTTCTTCACAAATCCCATTTTCTCAAACTACAGCCGTCCTATCTCGCTGGGGAAAACTTCTCCTGTCCTGTCTTTGAAAGGGGACTTGTAGGTTTATTTTTCTCATTTTTTTCTTCTTTCTATCCTCTGCTCAGAAGCAAGTGAATGGGTACATTTCGGTAATCCTCGCCTCTGGACAGGCATCGAAATCTCTTTCTCTTTGAATAGCTAATAACAGTGCCTTGCTTCCTGTCTGGTGATGAAAAGTGGAGGGGGGGGGGCAGCAGTCAATTTTTTTTGTTCCCATACACTATGTAATCGGAACATACCATAGACCATTTTTTTTAAAGTCTGGGCTATAATCAGCCTCAGGAAGAATTATATGTTTCATTTCTCAGATACTTTCACTGTCCATCAGTATCAATGAATTATTGTTATAGGGCACTGCTGGCAGTAATATAGCATTCTTGATATATTACTATAGTCAGCAACTTGTAGTGTTGCCTGCTCTCTTCTATTGTCTTTTATTAGTGCTTCTTCTTAAAGAAGAACCAGACATAAAATTAAAAAGACCGAATATTATTGTTACATATAGATGTAGGTTCTTATGGATAAAGTAGTCATCAGCGAGGTGGACATGGTTCTTTCAATAAACCTTTTGAAGAATGTCTGCTTTTAGCTTCTGTCCAGAGTAAAATGGCTGGTACCAAGGAAAAATAGCCTATATTAATGGGATCAATTTTTTTAGTGTCTTTTTAAGATGATACATGACTATATTTTGGGTCCTCATTTTATTCATCAGTTGCTTTAATAAAAAGTAGAATTAAAAATATTGGTGCAGCACAAGCATCAAATTAGTAAAAAGGAGCAAAGCGTCCCAGGTAAGAACACCCCGGGCTTTCCAAAGGGGCTCGGGACGGACTGAACAATTCAGTTGGATCAGTGTGATGTGATAAAGATATAAGGTTACACCTCCCGTGAGTGCCGGGACCATTTACCCTCCTGCACCACCGCTACAGTGGAGTGCCGATCGGTTTTGGAATCTCAGGTAAGACCAGTCGTCCAATATGCCAAAAAAATCGAGGCAGCACACCAATGTAGCAAATTTTAGAAAGATATTTAATGGCCACATATCGGTTTGTACGAGGAAGGTCCATTATGGGCCATTAAATATTTTTTCCTAAATTTTCTACAGTGGTGTGTTGCCTTCATTTTATTAAAAGTAGACAGATCCCAGCAGAGAAGAATGATAAATATATTGGTCATTTTAGTAAAAAAAAAAAAATGTAACTGGCATACAAATAAATCAGGGTAGCTACACCTTTAGGGCTCATTCACACAACTTTATTTTCGGTCTGTGAGAAAAACGAACCGTGCTCAGACCAATGTTATTCGATAGGGCCGTGCAGATGAGCTCTTTCTTTTTTTAACTGATCAAATCTGTGTGTGAAACAAATGGCAGCATGCACATTTTTTTCTGTAAATCAGATGAGACTCGTCCACTTAAGTCTATGAGTGCGTAAAAAAAGACGGATGCTGTATGGAGCCGCAGAAAAGTGTCCGATATTTACAGATACATTGTAATTCTGTAACATGGGAAACTGTAAACGGTCCTGTAAATAGCTGGTACTGTAAAAACAGATTGTACGCGGATTACAAGCGAGAAAAAAAATTGTCACACTTTTCTGGTTCAAACTCTGAACAGTTTTTCATACGCTCGTGTGACCCTACCCTTATGGTGATATCTTGGCTTTTCATCCGTTCAGTGATTAAATATTGGTTTACGTGGAACACAAATCTTTTTCACTGTGTGTTGCCTTCTACAAGCAGTGTGTCAGTACACTTCTACCATCCAGTAAATTGTAAGAAATGTCAACTATTATTTTTTCTCAAGCCTTTTATTGTAGTATTTATGCCCTTTGTTATAATATTTGCCTTTATTGCAAAGCCTAAATTTACTTTTATTACTGCTGGGTGAAATAGGTATATTGATTATTTTTTATACTCTTTCAAAAAATCCAGAAATATAGACCTCTATCTTCCTTTCTTTAAAAAAAACAAGATATAAAAACGTATTTAAATTATTTGTTATTTTTGTAATTTTACCTTCTATCTTTTGTCTAATTTAACTGTAGATTTTCATTTATTTGTTCTTTATTAACTTTTTGATTACTTTTTTTCCCCTTCTTTTTTCCTATACAGTATATTATATTCTCCCCATATATCTATTTGTATTTAGTTACCTAATGGTCAACATATTTAATCACTTTTTTTTAAGTTAATGATGCTTTTATTAAAATTTAACAAACCAGGATGAATTTGATGGGTGAAAATTTATAAACTTAAACATGATTCATATTTCCATATCCCAAGCCAGCATTGTACATGGTAGCAGACCTGTAAATTTTCATCAAATGTCAGAAAATAGGGGGGAAAAAAATAGACAAAACACTTTTTAACACTGCAGTTTGGAAACACAGTCCCTTTTTCTAACGTATCTAACACACAGAATTTTTGATTCTTAATTTTTTTTGTGTGCCACATTGGGTGGCAAAAAAATTTTTAGGATTTTTTTTTTTGTGTTACTTTAAGCAACTTTTATTGTTACGTGAAAGTTTTAGTTCAAGTGAAATTGTTCTAGGTGCAATTTTCTTTTTACAAATAATGTTGCTTAAGAGGAATTTTATTAATTACATTTTTTTTTATACATATTTAGGAAAACTGTTGCAGCTCAAGGCTATTAAGTTGATCACATATAAATCTATTAGGTTTGTGTATGCAAGACATTTATACTACACAACTTAGTAACTGCCTTATTAATTTCCTTAAAAAAATAAATACTTACTTAATTTTATATAAGTTAATTAATTCACTACTTTGTAGTGATGTGTTTTACACAGTTTTTTTTTTTGTTTCTTTAGTGTTAATGAAACAAGTCTCAGAAATGTAACTTTTTTTGCCTCATTATTTTAATATATATTGAGCATTAGTTTATCGTTATCAAAAAACAATATGGATAATCTTTGTGTTCATAAAAATAAATATTAAGCATGATATTAAGATTTCGCTTTCAAGATCCATATCAAAGTTGTCACTCAGTGGCATTAGCGGGAAGTACAAAAGCACCCCCACTGGTGCCCATTTTTATAGCTTTCTTAAGAAATAAAGGCTGTCCAAGGAACAATTGGATAAAGTTGGGGATTTAAAATCCATCATATTCTTGTCCCTGTGAAAGTTAAACTCTGAATCCTCTTTCTGCTCTTTTTTTTCCCCCTGAAAAGCACAATTCTAGGAAGGGGGGTTACTTGTCTTAAATCCTTTGGGAAGCCACTGCTGATCACTTTTAATTACTAGGACTAAGGAGGATAAAATTAAAAGGAGCACCATTGAAGCAGGGGAAAGAAAGCTTGCTGAGCCCTCGGTGAACTGTGAAATATAAAAATTGCATTCCAATACATTTTTTTTTCTGGGGAGGAAACAAGGAAACAGCATTACTTAATCTTCAAGAGTTTGTCCTTAAATGGATATTTTTTTTTGCATAGCTGTTCAGTCATCTGGTAGATTTGGTAGTTTTTAAAATAATTGTATGAAAGTATTTCTGTGAATGTAAATGGCAGAAAATGACACCCATGTGGGAAGTAATTATGTCTGTATGTATAATGGTTTTAACACAGTTCTCTGTGGCGTCTGTACCGAGACGAGGTCAAAAACCTGTAAATTCTGGAAACTTGTACAGTGTGTGAGCAGATTAAAGCAGAAGACCTGCTCTCAAGGCAAGATGTGTTGTGTGATGGGAGAAGTTTCAGTGTAAGGCTATGTTCACATGTCCAGTAACAGATCCAGCAGCAATCCGTTGACAACAAAGTTGTGCAGACGCTAGTTTTTTGTCCAGCTAAAAAAACTGATTTCAATCGGATCCGTTTTTTAAAACATTAACCCCTAATGCATTTTCACATCAGCAGTTAAGGGTACTTTTTCCTCAGCGCTGTTTATCACAGTGATCAAAAGAAAAAAATAATAAATCAAATCCCCCTTTGTCAGCCCCTTTGGGAAAAAAAAAATGTATTTTATAATTTTTATCTTTCTTTGCAGTTGGGGTTAGGGTTAAGGATAGGATTAGGGTTGGGGTTGTGTTAGGATTAGGGTTGGGGGTGAGGGTAGTGTTCGGGGTGAGGGCTGTGTTGGGGTTGGGATTTTTTCAAAAGTAAAGAAAAAAAACGATGACTAGTGTTCAGCGCAAGTGCTCGCTACTTGAGGTTGCATCGGGTGCTTGGGTATGCACCGAGTATTGCGGGTGATCAAGTGACATGCTCAAGTCCCCCCCCACACATGTTTCACAGCTGTTATACTGCAAAAAAACGCATGCAGGGATTGCCTGCCATACACTGGCAATCCCCACGTGTTTTTCAGGTGTCTAACAGCCGCGAAACATGTGGGGCGGGGACTCGAGCATCTCACTTACGCACCCATGATACTCTGTGCATATTCGAGCACCCGATGCAAACTCAAGTAGTGAGCACTTGTGACAAGATATTCAATGTGCCGACCTAATGTTATCAAATTCTGAGTTGTACCTCTGGGTTCAAAATGCTCATTATACCCCTTGATAAAATCCTTGAGGGGAGTAGTTTCCAAAAATGGGGTCTCCAATGTTTAGGCTCATCAGGGGCTCTCCAAAGGCGACATAGAGCTCCAATTTTGCATTCAAAACGTTGAAAGGTGCCCCTTCCTTTCCGAGCCCTGCCGTGCACCCAAACAGTGGTTTTCCCCCACATATGGGTTATCTGCGTGCTCAGGAGAAATTGTACAACAAATTTTGTTGTCCATTTTCTCTTGTTACCCTTGCGGCCTTTTCTGTGCAGACCAACATCATCATGTAGTGTTATGTCACCCACTCACATTTATGCGAGTCCACCATAGATTTATCCACTTTTTCTACTGGCTTTCTGGTCTTTCACACAGAGTATTTCTCCAGAGGGTGTCCTTTCATTTGCATCTGTACACTTTGTACTTTTGACTTTCTTTGACTTGATATGCACAACGTCATGTCCCAAAGATTTCAGGATTCTTCCACTACACTAACGTTCATGTCCTATACTTGGGATAAGTAATCAATATCTAATCAGTGAGGGTCCGACGCCTGGCACCCCCCATCGAACCACAGCTAGCAACTCTGGCAGCGAATGATTGGAAACCATGTATGGAGTGTAGTTTAAAGTTTAAAAGCAGTTGTCAAATAAGAAAATGTTCCAGCATTGCCTAAATCTAACAAATTACATATACACCCTTCCCAATATTCCCGTCACTCCTCCCACAACATGATCCCCCGCCAATCTCCTTGCTTCTTTCGGCAGAGACTGGCCTGTGACTGCTGAATTATGTGATTTGCTGCCACATTGACATGTCCATGCGATTGGAATAGGATCTTTTTCTGGTCATGTGATCCCTATGACCAATAAGTGACTGTAGCGGTAACATGTCTTGTCCATACAACAAGAACAAGTTCCTTTTCTGCTCATATTTAACAGCAGCTTCCATTACAGGGATTCTGTCCTGTATGTGCACATAGGATGGATATGCAACAGATTTTCCATTTGGGCATCTAGCTGCAGAAAAGATCCACTGACGTGCATTGCTGATTTTAAATAGCAATTCATGCTGCAGATATCAGTGTACATTTCATGATTTGCATTGCAAAGGGTAAAATGTGCATAAAATCCACGTCAAAATCTGTATTTACCTGCTGATTTCACTACATTTTTTCCTACTGTGGAGAGTGTGCTGGGGAATATGCCACATGGAAATGTATTGTTAAATTGACTAGTATCACTGTAAGGCTAGTTTTACACACATATATTTCGCAACCAGAATTTCGTAACCCCACTGGTCTCCTGACCCAAACTCAACAGCCTCTCAAATGCCTATGAGGCTGTCACATTCAGGTCAGGAAACGCTTAGCCTGTCCGTTCATCACGGTCCATAATCTTGTACCCATATTTTGCGGTCCAGGGTCTGAGTTAGGTCTCTTGCAGGGCTGTGGAGTCAGAGCCCATTTTGGAGGAGTCGGTATAAAATGGATCGACTCCAACCCCTAAAATATATAATAAATTGGGTACAGTAGTTCAATGCAGTTTGTGGGAAATATTTTTTCATAAGAATTTGGGAAAGTTATGAAATGTCCTATAAATGTCTGTCCTATTCCTGATCTAAGGGTCTAGACTTTTAGCTGAGATGAATCTGTGCTACAGTAAATTTAACACTGATGAGCCATGTATGAGGGAGTCGGCGTCGTGGTCTCTTGCTACTGTCATCTCATGTTGAACAGATCATTCAGGGCTTGTTCACACGCTGCAGATTTGCTGCGATTTTCCATCGTTATTTGCAGACTGAAAATCAACAACAGATTAAAGTAGTAGCAAAGTACTGTACTGTAAATAAGATTTTAAAAAATCTCATCTACATGGTGCAAGTAGATTCTGTATGCTGATTTTTAAATCTGCTGCTTATCACAATTGATTTCATTGCCATACATACATAGGGTGAAATCCACAACAAACTGTGGAGGCCTTGCAACAACTAATCTTTTGGGGAGATGTCGATCAGATCAGGAATGTCTGGTTTCAGACTGACAATCACTTTGTTCTCCCAAAGATAATCGTCGCGAAAAATGTCTGCCGATGGGTTTTTCACAGAAAACCCAGGAGCACTCTGCCGAATGGGGTCCATGTCCAGGATAGGACACAAAAGAGAGTATACAGACAGGACAACATGGGATCGCAGCTGATTCCTGAGGATGTTTAAAAACAGACAGGGAAATGTTTTACCTCACAGAAAGAATCAGCTGTGATCCCCTACTGTATTGTCTGTATACTCTTTTGCTTCCTCCCCTTCCCCAGGAGATGTGGTATGATCAGACCATGTCCCTGCATGGTCAGACACAGCCATTACACAGTACACAGCAGGGGCACATTTATAACATTATCTCAGCACAGGAACATTTTATTTAAACACATCCAATTGTGGAAATTATTATTATTCCAAGATTTAGGGTATGTGCACACGATGCAGAAATGAAGCAGAAAATTTCTGCAGCATTTCTGCATCTCCCTGGCAGAAAAAACGCATGCAGATTGTGCATGCGTTTTTCCTGCAGAATACATGCGGATCCACATGCAGATTCACATGCGTTTCCGCATGCAGATTGACAAGTGCTTTCCAGGCGATTTTAGCATCACTTGGAAAGTGCTTGACAACTAGGTCACACTATATAAATCCATGCAAACAGCATGGATTTATATAGTGTGACCCGAGAGAGTGTATATACTTACCTCCGATGGCCCGCGCTGTCCTGCTCACTCCGTTCTCTCGGCAACTTTGAATTGAAAGACCTGCCGACGTCAGCGTCACGTGACCCGTCACATGACTCTGACGTCACCGCAGGTCCTACAACTCACTGCAAGTGCCGGGAAGCAAGCAGGAGCGGTGCGCGGGCCGACAGATGGTAAGTATATTTTTTATTTTATTCTTGTTTTACAGCTTTTTTAATGGTACCTGGGTGTGGAGGAGACTCTCCTCCACACCCGGGTACCATCTGCACATTAGAACGCACCAATTACGCAAGTACAGATGCAGTCTTGCGGAATTGGCGCGTTCTAATGCAAGTCAATGGCGGCGAAAACGCCGCGTTTCCGCAAAATTAAATGACATGCTGCGGATTTTTGAGCGCAGCGTTTACGCTGCGGAAAAATCCGCATCATGGGCACAGCACATGCGGATTTCAATTGGGGAACATTGCTTCCCTTCTACCATGCGTTTTTCATGCGTTTCCGCGGCGTTTACGCAACTGCAAAAACGCCACGGAAACGCATGAAATACGCATCGTGTGAACTCAGCCTAAGTGTTTAAAAAAACTCTGATGATTAAACAGCGATGAAATTTGCACTGGTAATCAATTTAATCATATGATATATTACGGTATACTACTATCCATCTTATTTGAGAGGACCTCCCCTCTAGTAGAAAACAATTCTCCTCAAAGAAGTTTAGCCGTAGATATCTATAAGGTTAATGTATGCAATCCGGTAATGAAGCGAGACGTCACGCGTGCTTTTATCACTTTCCATTGTGAACCAAGTGTCTTTTTTGGAAAATGTCTTCCATATAGTGTTGAGCGATACCTTCCGATATCAGGAAATATCGTATCGGATTGGATCGGGCCGATACCCAAAAAGTATCGGATATCGCCGATTCCGATACCGGAAACCAATGCAAGTCAATGGGACACAAATATCGGAATGAAAATAAACCCTTTCTTTCCTTGTAGGTTAATTCTACATGAAGTAAAACAACTAAGAATAATGTAGAATGACATGAAAAGCCGGCAATTCATCAGCGGCATACACCGGTACCCGACAATTTACAACAGAAAGAATAGAGCATCACACATAGATTAGATAGATAGAAACATGTCAGTCACATATATATGAAGTACAGTGACAGTGCTGCTTACTGTACTTGTCATTTAGTGTAAAGGATTTATTAAAAAAAATATTAGTGTTTTCGTGCACCGTCTCTTTAAAAAAGCCGGCCGGCAATTCAGCAGCGGTACCCGACAATTTATAACAGACAGAATATAGCTTCACACATAGATTAGATAGATAGAAACATGTCAGCCACATATATAAGAAGTACAGTGACAGTGTTGCTTACTGTACTTGTCATTTAGTGTAAAGGATTTATTTAAAAAAATAATAGTGTTTTCATGCACCGTCTCTTTAAGAAAGCCGGCCGGCAATTCAGCATCTGTACCCGACAATTTAGAATAGAAAGAATAGAGAATCACACATAGATTAGATAGATAGAAACATGTCAGTCACATATATATGAAGTACAGTGATAGTGTTGATTACTGTACTTGTCATTTAGTGTTAAAATAAAGGATTTATTTAAAAAAAAATTGGCGTGGGGTTCCCCTTAATTTTAGGCTCTAGCGGAGGTTAAGCAGACAGCTGGGGCAAATGTTTGAAGCCTGGGAAGGGGGTAATACCCACGGAGCTTCCCAGGCTACTAATATCAGCCCCCAGCTGAATACCTAGCCTTTACTAGCTATTAAAATGGGGGAACCCCCCAAAAAAAATAACGTGGGGTCCCCCCTAATTTAATAGCTAGCACAGGCTAGGCAGACAGCTGGGGGCTGATATTAATAGCCCAGGAAGGGTGCCATGAATATTGGCCCCCTCCCAGGCTAGAAACACCAGCCGTCAGCCGCCCCAGAAATGGCGCATCCATAGGATGCGCCAATTCTGGCACTTAGCCTCGCTCTTCCACGCTGCCCTGGTGCGGTGGCAGGGGGTAATAGGGCTGGGGTTGATGTCAGCTTATAATGCCAGCTGACATCAAGCCCAGGTTACTAACCCCATAGTCAAAGTTAAAAGAAAACACAACACCCAGAATAAAGTCCTTTAATTGAAATAAAGACACAATCCTTTATTGTTCTAAATTAAACCATACTTACCATCACGCCCATTCCAGCTGAAGCCAACGATCTCCTGCAATAAAAGTAAAATAATAAAGCAACCTCATCCTTACCTTTCCATGGTTCCCACGACAGCTTCAGCTCTGCTACATCGAGATGACAGGCTGGACCGCAGCAGAACGCTGCCATCCAGCCTGTCATCCCGCAGACACTGAGAAGCGCAGGCATGCTTGCGCTCTGCAGTGTCTGGCTGTGACGGCATAAAGATGAGACGAGTTCATGTCCAATGAACTCAGCTCACCTCATGCACGTCACTGACAGCGTGGGAAAATTCTCATGCTGAAGTGCTGAGTGCAGGTTGCTTTATTATTTTACTTTTATTGCAGGAGATCGTTGGCTTCAGCTGGAATGGGCGTGATGGTAAGTATGGTTTAATTTAGAACAATAAAGAATTGTGTCTTTATTTCAATTAAAGGACTTTTTTCTGGGTGTTGTGTTTTTTTAAATACTTTACTAGAAATTCATGGTGGTCATGTCTAATATTGGCGTGACCCCATGAATTTCGGGCTTAGGGCCAGCTGATAATGCCAAGCTGGCCTTAACCCCTTTATTACCCAGTGAGCCACCGCACCAGGGCCCTGGATGAGTTGGGTACAGCGCCAGAAGATGGCGCTTCTATGAACGCGCCATTTTCCGGGGCGGCTGCGGACTGCAATTTGCAGCGGGTGGGGCCCGGAAAGCTTGGGCCTCCCTGCGCTGCGGATTCCAGCCCCCAGCTGCCTTGTTGTACCCGGCTGGACACAAAAATAGGGCGAAGCCCCACGTATTTTTTTTTTTTAATTATTTCATGAAATTCATGGAATAATTAAGAAAAAAAGGGCTTCCCTATATTGTTGTGTCCGGCTAGGTACAAATAGGCAGCTGGTGGTTGGGGGCAGCCCGTTCCTGCCTGCTGTACCTGACTGGACACAAATATAGGGCGAAGCCCCACATAATTTTTTTTTAATTATTTCATGAATTTCCTGAAATAATTTAAAAAAAATTGACGTGGGGCTTTGCACTATATTTGGGTCCAGCCAGGTACAGCAGGCAGGAACGGGCTGCCCGCAACCACCAGCTGCCTATTTATACCTGGTTGGACACAACAATATAGGGAAGCCCTTTTTTTCTTAATTATTCCATGAATTTCATGAAATAATTAAAAAAAAAAAAACGTGGAGCTTCTCCCTATTTTTGTGTCCAGCCAGGTACAACTAGGCAGCTGGGGGATGGAATCTGCAGCGCAGGGAGGCCCAAGCTTTCTGCCCCCCGCTGAAAATTGCAGTCCGCAGCCGCCCCGGAAAATGGCGCGTTCATAGAAGCTGGATGCTGTACCTGGCTGGCATACAAAAATATGGCGAAGCCCACGTCAAAAGTTTTGGGAAAAATTAATTAAAAAATAAATAATAATTTAGGGACTGCATCTTTATTAACTCCTCAAATGTCATTTAGTGTTAAAATAATGGATTTATTTAAAAAAAAAATGGCGTGGGATCCCCCATAATTTTAGTCTCTAGCGGAGGTTAAGCAGACGGCTGGGGCAGATGTTTGAAGCCTGGGAAGGGGGTAAAACCCACGGAGCTTCCCAGGCTACTAATATCAGCCCCCAGCTGAATACCTAGCCTTTACTAGCTATTAAAATGGGGGACCCCCCCAAAAAAAATGACGTGGGGTCCCCCCTATTTTAATAGCTAGCAAAGGCTAGGCAGACAGCTGGGGGCTGATATTAATAGCCCAGGAAGGGTGCCATGAATATTGGCCCCCTCCCAGGCTAGAAACACCAGTCGTCAGCCGCCCCAGAAATGGCGCATCCATAGGATGCGCCAACTCTGGCACTTAGCCTCGCTCTTCCACGCTGCCCTGGTGCGGTGGCAGGGGGTAATAGTGGTGGGGTTCATGTCAGCGCCAGCTGCCATGAAGCCCAGGTTAGTAATGATGGCCGTCTATATGACACCCCCATTACTAACCTACAAAGTGTTAAAAAGAAAAAACACACACTACACCCAGAAAAAAATAATTTATTTGAAATAAAACACACAATTTTATTTAATTCTTAGTTTACTAAAAATAATAGTTACCTGTCCACGTTCCTGCGCTGATCTCCCATGCACAGCTGTCACATCTGGAGATGGTGACAGCTGTGCATGGCTGCTGTAAGCTCACGCTGCCGGGAACACGTCCGCTCCCGGCAGCGGGAGCCACTGACTGAGGTCACCGGAGTGCATTCAGTCAGCGCAGCTCCGGAGACCTCCTTTACGGCACTGCTGTACCGTGGGAATTTCTCACTATACAGCAGGGCCGTAAAGCAGCTAACCGGAGCAGCGCTGCCTGAACTCCGGTGAACCCGCTTATGCTGTCATTCTAGCGGCGGCAGCGGTTCAGAGCGGTCACATTCTATGTGGCTGCTCTGAACTGGAGATCTTCGTGGGACACTCGTGGACTACTACGGAGGGGTAAGGATAAGGTTGTGGTTTATTATTTTATATTTTATTACAGGAGATCGATGGCTTCGGGGAATTAGGTGTCTTGGTGAGTATAGGTGTAGTTTTTTATTTTTTACTTTATTTTAGGTGGCGATCGGCGGGGACAGGTAATGTATGAACTAATTTCTTTTAGGTAACCACTGGCCACCAATGACATGTATTTAACATTTATTGGGGACACAGTAGGGCAATTTAAATAGCAGGATCAGTCTGATGGGAACTACTGCTCCCATTGAGCTGATCCTGCTGGCAGGAGTGGACGGGGGACAGACATAGGCCGATGGGAGTAGTAGTGTCACATCGGCCTATGTCTGCCTGCACGCACACACCCGCACACATCGCACAGACACCCCGCACACACACCCCGCACACATCGCACAGACACCGCGCACACCCGCACAAACATCGCGCACACACCCCGCACACACACTAATCATGACGGGTCTGGGAGGTGAGGCTGACCTGTGCGGCCGTGGGAAAGTTCATGTGAGTTCATGCAGTCAAGCATGAACTCACATGAACCCTCTGAGGGCACCGCGGCGACTTCAAATGAACAGCTGATCGGCATCACCTGATACCTCAGCTGTTCATTTGAAATAACCGGCGGGAAAGCACAGAACGGGAAAGCCGGCGGTGAAGTCTTTTCACTGCCGGCTTCCCCGCCCGGGTCCTTCACTCCCCGCTCCTTGGAGCTGCGCTCCCCGCCCGGTCCTAACTTACGATCGGGATGGGAGGTGGCGAGGGGAGCGGAGGATCGGGGTGGGAGGCTGCGGGGAAGCAGTATGGGGCTGTGTGATTGTTTAAAAGCCGGCGGCTGTATACCGCCCGCCGGCTTTTAAACAATCAGGAGAATTCTCCCCCGCTGGGATTGCATTCTGATGACAGGCTGGATCGCGCTGCCATCCAACTTGTCATCCTTCACAGACACTACAGAGCGCAGGCATTATGGGAACTTCCGATTCCGGTATCCGATATTGTAAAAGTATCGGAATTAAGTATCGGAATTCCGATACCGCGAATATCGGCCGATACCCGATATTACAGTATCGGAATGCTCAACACTACTTCCATATTTAATTTAAACCTTTTAAGAATTACTTTATTGGCCCCCCACAATTTCAAATTCATCCAATTTCAGCATTTTTACTCCTCACTTAGCGGACAACTCTAGTTCACCCGTCGTTTGTCTGCTTTGGATAAGATGTGCAAGGCTCTTCTGGTCTCCCACACGCCATCTCAAACATATAAACTACTACTAGAACCAGAGTTCCTCTTTTGTGTACGACCTGAGAAACCGAACTTCACCAAAACTTTACACTGGAACAAATGTTTTTTTTCAGATCTCATAAATCGGTAATTGCCACCAAATCTCAGGAAACAAGTTTTAAAATTGTTTCTGTGTGGTATCTGGTTCCATCTGCCTTACACAAATTGAATCCTGGAGTATCTACCTTATGCTGGCGTTGTGGAGTAGAAGGTACTGTGACCCATATTTGGTGGTCTTGCCCGATCCTGAAAGCTTTCTGGAAAGTTTATTAAAATCAGAATTACTAGTACTATATATGTTCCCTATGTCCAGAGCTGCTTACAAAAAATCCTTGTTTAGACATCATCAAGCAGCGAAAACAATAATCCCCCGTCACTGGAAGTCAATGGACCCCTTCTCTAGAGTTGTGGTTTGCGGAAATAGCCCCGACCCATCATATGGAAACTCTTATAGCCCAAACGCAACTAGATAGGAACACTACCGCTACAAAATGGTTCCACTGGGAATCCTTCCTTTCTTCCCCTTCCTACCAAAATATCCGAAGATGAACCGTGATATGTCCCTTCTCTCACTCCTTTCCGCCAATATCACCTCATCACTCAACCCTTTTTTTATAGTCAGCCACACCCTTTGCTCGTATCATTTATTAGTTAGATCCCCCCCCCCCCCCATGTTCATCTTTCTCTATTCTTTCTCCTTTCTTCTCCTCTACTTGCTCTTATGTTTGTTTCTCGAACAAATTCTCTAGATCGGTTGAGCATCGTCACTGTACGTAAAAGTTATGCTTATATTTTTTCCATTTGGGATTTCATTCCCTCTATTTATAAGTTGATTTTGGTATTGTTTTATGTACTGATGTTTTTTTTTTAAACTCAATAAAACTTTAAATTTGAAAAAAAAAATTAGCATTTCTCAACAGGGAAAAATAACATTAATATTTGAGCTTAATGGTTATGTATTTGTATCTGTTCACTTGATTTGAAAGCAGGGACAAAAGCTTTTATATCCTTTATTCCTAATGTGTCTTCTCAACAAATAACATTTTCCCTTTAATTCTCTGTCTTCGGGGAAATTGAGGTGTGTGAAAGCAAATAATGCAAATATAAGACCGCTCACAGGGGCCTGTGCAAAATTGAGTCTGTGTTAGCGGAGAAGTAAATCGAGGCAATCTGATAGGGAACCCGAATCCTGTCAATCAGGCTCACGATATTGTGCTGTGTCCATACACTTTGTTTACTGTAGGGTTTTATGAGTTGTAACCTTCCCATGCTGGCTGTTAATGAGGCTAAATCTTGCTGCTTGAGGATTGAATTACTGCACACCTCTGGGCTAATGGTTATAAGCAGAGAGTCCCATTAGGGTTGCATTTTGATTCATTCATTTGCATTTTTTTCTATTGTACTGAGAACAATGGCTGATAAATAGCTAAAAACAAACAATTTGCATGGAAATGTCAGCAATGTTCCTAATTAGTATCTTGTGCTTGTTTATTAATGGCTTTTTAGCTTAAATGCCAGGCACTTATGGGTGTGGGATGTTTTCTTTTCTTTCTTTTTAAGGTTTTTCTGCTTGGAAATTAGTGAGGGAAGACTGCCGTTTTTGATAAGCATCTGTTGCCTTTTAGTTTTCTTTTAAAAAAAAAGTAAATAAGTTTCCCCAAAGTGACCGCACCTCCCAATTACTCATTGACACACCTCTGCAATAATAAGAACAAAATAGGATATTTACTCTTCCTTCTACTTATCTTAATTGGGCATTAGAGTACAATACACATTAGAGAAAAGTCTACTGAGCCTTCCAGCCGACCATCTAATATGTTCAGTGCATCCTGATGATGGCGGGGAGCGAGGGATCGGGCAGGTTGAATTTAAGCTCCTGATCCTTTTGAAGTCTGTCAGTGGGTCTACTTCACTTTCCCAATTGAAAAAACATGCATGCTCAGCCAAACCGAGCATACATACATACATACATTTAACATATAGTAATACTGTCCATTTCGAGGACGAATGGATACTCTTGGCTAATATATCCCTGTGGACAAGTTTAGTGTTCACGTCGGGAACTTTCTCAATGAACACACTCAACATATAGAACAGATCCTAGTGATTGTATTATCTGATTGACTCTCATGATTTTCTTTCTAAGTCTGTGTGCAAACTATGCATCTTTTAAGCGTTTCCGCAGCGGCAATTCCGCTGCCAAAACGCTGAAAAAACACTTGGTAGAAGGCCTGCCATGTTCCCCAATGATAATTCGCATGTGCTGTGCACATGCAGCGAAATTTCCGCTGTGGATTATCATTGCGGAAAAATCCGCAGCACTACCAATTATTTTGCATAATCGCTTCTTTTTCGCCACCATTGACTTGCATTGAATCGCTTAATATCCGCATGACTACATGTACACATGTGGATATTAAGCGGATGGTACCCGAGTCTGGAGAAGAGGAGACTTTCCTCCAGACCTGGATACCATAGTACCTGTAAAAAAAAAATTTAAAATAGAAAAAAATACATTATACTTACCTTCTTATGGCCCCCGGTCTCCATAGCGATGCATCCTGGCTTCCCGGCAGCTCGCGATGGTCTAAAAGGACCTTCCATGACGTGATTTAGTCATGTGGCTGGTCACGTGACATGTCACATGACTAAATAACGTAATGGAAGGTCCTTTTTAGACCACCGTGAGCTACCCAACACACCGGACGCACTGCAGAAGGAGATCGGGGGCCATCGGAAAGTGAGTATAATGTTTACTTTTTTATTTATTATCATTATTTTATAACTTGGTCACACTATATAAATCCATGCCAGTTGCATGGATTTATATAGTGTGACCAAGTTGTCAAGCACTTTCCAAGTGATCCTAAAATCGCTTGGAAAGTGCTTGACAACCCGCATGCAGAAATCGCATGTGAAAAAAGCTTCATTTGCGCTTGTCCCTGGCAGGAAAAACGCATATAAAATCCACATGCGTTTTTTCTGCCAGGGAGATGCAGAAACGCTCAGGAAAAATCAGGAGCATTTCTGCATCGTGGGTACATAGCCTAAAGGAAACATGTCGAGTTGAACAAGCAATCTGTTCTACCAGCTGGATATCATACAGCCGGAGAAGCTGAGCAGAAAGAGATAATGTCACTCACCGTGTAGGAAAGACAAAGTGCAACACGAAGGGATGAGGGGAAAGGGAGCCCGGACACTAAGGAAAGAGGAAGTGGAGACCACCTAGGCTAATCTGATATCACCCTGTCTTCCCTACTGTCCCTATATTGGTTTCTTACCAATCATCGATCAGGAATCTAAAACTCTGCATCTCCCTAGTGCTAGGCCCTGGCTAGGGAAGGGGGGGTGAGCGCTAGTCAGTCCCCACTAGCAACTAAAGACAGCAAGGTGAGACAGACACGGGGGAAGTAACTTAGCTTGAGCCGACTTCATAGAGTGATTACACACAAGGCCTCTTAGCACCAAAGAGGAAGTAAGCAGACTGCAACCACTCCAAGCCTTCACAAGGGGGTCATGTGAATATCACCGACACCTCTCTAAAGCAAAGAGGAAGTATTTAAACACCCAGGCCTAGGTGTCAATTAGCGAGAGGGAGGTAGCCGCTGTGTCCTAGAGTGAGACAGATCTAAGAAGGTGTCTGCAATGCCAAACGAAGCGATCTCCTGCAACCAACTGCATGGCGATTGTCTGTCACATCTGACACACCCGTGACACACAGGGGTTCGTGGGGAATGAAAACTCAATTTAACTTGTCATTTATTGAATTACTTCCTTTCATCCTAAGCCCAGAGCTCCAGGGGGCAGTGCTTTTCATTGACTGACAGGTTACCCCATGTGCTCATGCAGGAAAGGCTATCAAGTACTGATAGGACCGCCCACTGGATCTCTGAGCCAAGAATGAGCGGAGAAGGAAATGAATAAATTACAAGTAATGCTGAAGCTTTTCCCACAAAATTGTATATCTGTCTGCTCAACTCCTCCTGCTCTGTAACATGCTGCCCACAGATTGCACAGCATTTACAAGGTGACAGGTTCCCTAGGGGGGAACTATTGGTACATTTTAATGTATGGAAATTGTGGTATGGCCATATAGATGTGTGCCATGCACCACAGCTGGCATTGCATTGGAAATGTCAATGCACTTGTCATTTAAAGGGAATCTGTCAGCAGGTTTTTGCTGTGTAATTAATTTAAGGACAGCATGAGGTTAGAGGTTAAAACACAGAATTCAATGATGATGCATGTCAGGCTGTGTGTTCTGTTGTTTACTTACACTGAAGGTTTTATCACCAGGACATTATCATTGCTGTGACTAGCTTGCGGGCTGGAAATCATCTGACTCCTCCTCCTCCTGTGATAAGCAGCTCACTGTCTATAGACTATGTACACAGAGAGCCTGGTGTGGGCGGGGTTAGCTTTCTTAGCTCTGCTGCATTGTTAAATCTAAAGCATTTCCTTTAAACCTCTGTTAACTTTTGTGTCATGGTTTCTTTTTTTTTTATTATTATTTTAAGCAGGATCCTTGTTTTCTGTTGCAATGTCATGATTCGTTACAATCCATTTTATCTACGCACATTAACAAATGAAGGGTCTGTCAGATATCCGTTTTCTATTACTGGATAGAGTAGAACAACATACTACGCTGTTTTGGTCATCACTAAGCAAAACCTGACCGCAAAAAACTATTGTAAATTGAGCTTTTTGTCTGGGTTCGCTATTCTGCTGCAACGTGTGAGCCCATCATAAAAACTGAAGTTAGTAAATGATACCAGATCTCCATATTTTTTGTTTATAATTTTCATGAATAACCTGAATACAGCGTAATAACTATTCTAATCACACCGCTACGGGAAATATACAGGCATGCTGCTTCAGGACGGCCATTTTGAAGAGCGATTTCTTTATCTTCTATTTAACCCATCAAGGGCTTTTGACAGCTCCGGAGGTTTGGACGTGTCATCTTTTCTGACACCAGGAATAGTACACGGAGCACGGGGAACATACATAGCAGGGTAGGCTATTTGCTATCAGCCCCATCGGAACGAGAATGAAAATTGCATTTTTGTCAATTACTAAGCTGGCAAAAACTGTTCAATATTTTTCTAGCAGCAAGATGAAGAGAGGCGCCGGCAGCTGAGAGAGCGAGCACGTCAACTCATAGCAGAAGCTCGATCTGGAGTGAAGATGTCAGAACTTCCCAGTTACAACGAGGCATCTGCAGAAAAGTTGAAAGAAAGAGCAAAGACATCTGGAGGTGAGCGAAAGGATTATGTGTCTCTCATTTATACATCTCCTACATCTCTGTGTGATCCTCAGCGGGATAAGGAAAAGAGTCAATTAAATGGTGTGTATGTATAGGAGAGGTGGAGAGATATAGATATTTTAGGTATATTTACATTGCTAAAAATCTGATTAGCGAAACTCCACTAGGGGTATCATTTTTGGAAAAAAGCGATACCCATTTCTCTCCATTCGGTTGCTGCTCTTTAAGTGTTTTTGATTGACCGATCAGTAGGGTGTTGATTTTACTGTGTCTATACGTAAGCAGGATATTTGCAAGTTTAGCCTCAAGTGAATTGTATTAACACCATCCCAAACATTGATGACATTGGAGACGTATTGGTTGCTACTCATCAGCCTAGGAAGTATTGGAAGCCAAGCAAGTACTCAATAATTCTACTTGTAGAATGCAGAAACTTAAAGACAACGTGTCAGCAGGATTTAGTGATATCAAGTAAAGGCAAAGCCATAATGGCACTGTTATACAGATTAAATAGATACCTTTAGTGAAGAAATACACATCCTGGTTGGCCTTTTAATCAGCATTTAAAGTTTTGGTGTAAATCGATGCATAGGGGCGGGACTGTGGGTAGGGTCTTCAGGTCCTACCCCGGCCCCTCTGCCTGCCTCCGATGTCTGTATCTGCCTCCTGATTGAAAGTTTGCACCAGCGTTTCCTTGCTGCAGGCGACGCTTGTGCAGTCTTCAGTAGAATAGAACCAGTAATGGCGCATACGCCGATTGACATCCCAGTGGTCTTCAGTAAAATGGCAATGGTGTTGGCGCATGCACAGTGTTGAGTTCTCCGCTCATCGTTGAGCTTGAAATGTGAATCTGCGCATGAGCCGCCACTGGCGCCACTTAACTGAATACAGCCAGGAGATCCATGTGCACAAGCGCCGCCCATGGCGAGGACGGTGCCATTGCAAACTTTGAAACAGGATGCAGATACAGGCAGACAGAGGAGCCGAAGACCTTACCCACAGTCCCAAAACTTTAAATGCTGATCAAAGAACAGCCACCATGCAGGTTCTTCACTAAAGATATTTATTTAATCTGTATAACAGCACAATTATGGCCATGCCTTTTTGCTAAATCATGATGACAGGTTCTCTTTAATGAATTTGGATAAACATGAAAAAGATTCAGGTGATGAAGACTCTCTAACAAAAAAGGTTAGAAAAGGAATATAATGAAGACCCTGTTGTAGCTTGCATGGGATGGGCTTGAAAGTTGGTTGCATAAGCATTACCTCAAGATGCCCACCATAGGGTTGGGTTATTCACGCAATTTTATTCTGCCTAAAAATTATTTCCCATCGTGTCTTTTTAGATTTTTTTTCCCAGCTTTTGTTTTCAGAGGATAACAAACATAACAAATAATAATAAAGGGCTTGTTCTTCTCACAGATTTTATTGTTGTTTATTTGCTTTCCAAATGCAAAGTTAAGTAACATTTTTAAATAGTCTTCATTAAAAAGAATCCTACCAGTTTGCTGCCACAGAGTGTCCGTAAGTCCTTTTACCTACGTAAAATTTTTTTACAAATCCATCAGAGCTCCAGCTCCTGACTGCTTTCTGCTTTCCCCCTTTTCTCAGTGTTGGAGATAGCAGCAGGGCAAAGGTTGCACTCAGATCCTCAATGTGTTGACAGGGTAGAAAGTATCTAAAGTCTCAGGGAAGGTAGAGAAAACAGTCTGTAAACTAGGAGAAAAGCACTTGGAGAAAAACGTACAGTATAGAAGCTGTAGTGATACATGAGAGCAAGCGAAGACCACTACACCCTGGTTACACACACATATTACATCCAGCATTTATTACAGGGAGAGAGACTCCCACAAGATAAAAATCTGAAATTTAGATCTGGCTCCAAACTGCATTAGCTGTGGGTCTCATAATGAATAAAAGAATGAAAATTGTAGAATGAAACTTTTATTAACTAAAGCTGGCTACTAACTACTGTAAAAAAAAAAATTATTTGCAAGTCAAAGCTGTCCATGGCCTTTAAATATGCCTAAAATAGCAAGTGTATAAATTACTAAATGTAGCTTATTTACCAAAGGTGCCAAATCTCAAGATATCCACCAAGGTCCTGGGTATCTGCAGGATCACTTCTAGCAAGTGCTCAACACAGGACAGCATTTGCCTTTCAAGCAGATCATTAGTGCTCTGTGTGAAGAGACTGGCTGACTAGCTCATTATAATAGCTAATCCAACCTCCTTCCCCGTTTATACATTGCTTATAACAGAGAAGGGTCTGACTAATTCTTGTAGGCAAGTCAATCAGCCAGGCTTCTTTACACGCAGCACTGGTTAGGAGCCAACACAGGAAAATCTGTCATGTGTCAACCAGAAGCCGGACGTGGACCTGCGAACACCTGGGAAAAAAATGTCTCAAGATCGAGGCACCTTTGTTAATTGAATGATACTATCAAGTTGTACAATTTTGCTTGTTCACGTATATTTAAGTTATTTTTTTTCTTAACTGGACAAGCCCTTAAATGTAAAAGTACACCTAAATGTTTATATAAGACCCTCCAAACATACAGTGCCATGTAAAAGTTTGGGCACCCCTGGTCAAAATTACTGATATTGTGAACAGTTAAGCAAGTTGAAGATGAAATGATCTCTAAAAGGCCTAAAGTTAAAGATTGCACATTTCCTTTGTATTTTAGGCAAAACGAAAAAAAAAAAAATTTATATATATAGTAATGCAGTGGCTTACGGCATTACTGTATTGGTCCAGGATGTGTTTTGGCTGACCATGTACCTCCCCCTCAGGTTAATTTTCACATGACTGTCACCTAGCACAGGTCCTGGGCACACAGAATGTCTGATCACATGACTGTGACATCAGCACAGGTCCTGTGCACTGGAAGATATATAAACCCTGGTAGTCTTGAGACAGGGTGTGTAAGGTCTGAGGCCTGTTCCCGTGTGGGACACCGCTAGAGTGAGAGGCCTAGTGAGGCCTGGTGGAGCCTGAAAGGCGGAGGCTGGTTCCTAAGGTGTGAGCGATCCCAGTAGCCTTGGAGGGCCAGAGGTTTGGAAGACAATGGCTGGATGTGAGGTGAGACCACATACCAGTAGCCTTTGAAGGAACGAAGGCTGGAGACCCCATCGGGGAAGCCTTAAAGCCACAGTGGTGGCAGAACAAGTCTGAGCAGCTAAAACCCGGCAAAGGTAAAACACTGCTTGATGTGGACATTTCTATAAGTGACTTTGCTGGGGCTGCAACTGGAGCCAAGTGGGCCTGTCTGCCGCTTGAAAGGCTCCTGGACATTATATGTAATATGTCGGCGAGCCACTGAGTTGGACTCGGTTATAGCAGTTATGATGTATAATAAATTGCTGGAGTGTGAAAACTGGGAAAACGTGGCTGGTGTGCTTTAATTGACCCGGTGCAGCGAGTATCCCCCAATATGATGACTAGCACTGCCTTACATGTGGTTGGAGAATGCGGGCAACTGCAGCCCGGTTGCTAGGGGCAACGGCACAGGACGACTAGTGTGGATACAAGCATCTTGCTGTAACTCGGCGGGGTTGCGAAAATTGTCTTCGCACTCAAACCTGGTTTGCTGTGGCTCGGCGGGGCCACGAAAATTTTTCCAGGGAAAGCGGTGAAGTGCCTAGTGTGAATAGTGTACCGCGATGGCTGTGAATGGAGCAGCAAAAGAAAATGAAGCTATTGAGCGATTAAAGTGCCGGTTAAAACCGCAGCAGGTATTTGAGAAACTTCTACAGGACATGGTGCAGGAGCAGTGGGCACTGTATAGAATGGCGGCAGTGGACCATTCTGTGAACTCTCCGGGGGCGCCAGTATTGTCCCAGAGTGCCCGGGGAGGTGGTAAGAGATGTTGTGAACTGAGTCCTAAGACTATTGTTGATTTTTTTTGTAAAATTCCCCCTACAGGTGTGGGTGTCCAAAAGGGGGCGGATTTTCACAAGAGCGTGTAGTATGGAGAACCAAAATTTGTTACTGGTTGTGGGTTGGTACTGCCTAAAAATGACGATTTGACCATTGATAACGGGGTAGCTCCAGTAGAAGGGGTTGACGTCAGAGTGGGAGGTGACCTGTTAGTCCACAAATCCATGGGGAGTGACACAGACCCCGTAGCTGACGGTGACACTATGAAAGTAGAAAGAGAGGTCAGTCAGGAGGGGCTAGACAAGGGGAGAGAGTCCCCCTCTCGTCGTAGATGGCGCAAGGGCCACAAAAAGGTTGCTCCTGTAGTCTTTGCTGCAAATAAAGAAAATGTAGTACTGTGTGCCTTTGTTTCAAGTGTGGATTCTCCTTTAGAGACAGAAGAGGAGGTGACGCTGCCTGTGCAACCTCCGGTACAGTACTGAGACAGAAGGATCAGGATCTGACAGCCCTGAAAGAGGAGGCGGCCAGTCATGACCAAGAGCTGGAGCCTATCGGGCGGCAGTATCAGAGTGACGTGCAGCAACCATGGGAAAACCTGGAGAACGTGTCCTCAGACCAGCGGAGCCTGGAGTCTGAACAGCAGAAAATATACCAGGTTGTGAGGAACTTACAGCGAGACCTGGAGGGAAGCAACGAGGAAATTAACCAATGGAAGGAAATGTTCTACAAAATTAAGGAGGACTGCGTAAAATCGAGGAGGAGGTTTTTCAATTGGAGATTGACAAAGCAGAGTGTGAAGATGAGTTGTGTAAGGTGAAAGATCGCTTCTCTCTGGTACAGTTAGAGCTGTCTGCGCTCAAGGAGGCGCTGCAGGATGAAGTTTCTGGGCGTGAGCAAAACCTAGAACGACTGCATGAACAGTTCAACCGGGAGCTGTGTGAATCCAAGAAGGAATATAGTGAACGCAGTGGGGAACTGCAACAAATTAAGAGAGACTATGAGGATTTCCTCAGGGTTAAAGAAAAACTAGAGGATGATAAGGCGGATGCAGTAACATGCGCCAAGTGGTTGAGACCACTCTGCAGGACACCCGTGATGAAAATGATGATCTTCGCAGAAAGACCCTAGGACTAAAAGCTCAGGTGAAGGAGCTGCAGACGTTCTGTGATAATCTCCAGAAAGCAGAGACGTGCCTTAAGGAGAGAATCAGCAAGATGGAAGCTGATCAGAAAAAGATGGAGGAGTCTATCGGAGAAGCCACAGACCAGGGCCAGGAGTTGGCCACTGGAGATGGGAGGTATGAAACAGATACCTCCTCGAATAATACGAGCTCGGGTGAATCGGTGGATGTAGGAGCCGAGATCAAGGAGCTCAAGGAGTCGCTACAAGCCCATTTGAAGCAAGAGAAGCTTGAGAGACTGGCTGTTGAGAGCCGAGTGGGCGCATTGGAGACAGAGAGGTCTGAGAGAACTCTACTGTTAAAGGAGCAGTTGAAGCAGGAAGAGCTTCAGAGATGGGCTGCTGAGAGGCGAGTAGCTGAGCTAGAGGAAGAAGTTTTCGAGCTCAAAGGTCGCCAAGCAAAGTATCACTCAGTGAACGAGGCCTCCTTGGAGAAGGAAAAGGGCAAACAAGTTGCACTCACTCCCTTATACCATGAGAAGGTGAAC
This sequence comes from Phyllobates terribilis, assembly GCF_046119375.1. Lineage (NCBI taxonomy): Eukaryota > Metazoa > Chordata > Amphibia > Anura > Dendrobatidae > Phyllobates > Phyllobates terribilis. Next base: position 741,489,051 of record NW_027362763.1, read on the forward strand.
CTGAGGAGAGCTAAGAGAGTGTTAACAGAAGATAAGTATGAGATGTAAGTGGTCAAGACGAAAATTCTTGAATTTGTAGCTGTGAGTCAGCTCAGGGGAAGCATACAGGGTGAAGAAGCTGAAAGTCAGTTGCCCCTGAAACCTCAGCTAGATGATCGTTTGGAGACCACTGGTGAGACAGAAACCTCTCGGTACAAGTGCCTCATAGATGTACCCGAGGATTTGAGAGAAGAATGCACCAGTGAGTCCGTGCATGAAGAGTTTAAGAAGGCCGTGGGAGCCTGTAAGGTGTACTCGACCTCAGAAGCAAAGCAGCTGGTGGTCTTGTCCACGACCGAAGTCACAGTGAAGAGGGTGGCGATCCTAAGTGACATTCACTGGCGATGTATTCGCACGAAGCGGTTTCTCCGGTTGAAGACGGAACAAGCCATTAGACAACTGGAGCTTATGAGAAAAGCTCACAGTCGGCGGGAAGAGGTCATCCGGGTGCCTCATGTTCTGGTGAGAAAACTCATTGGGAGAAATGGCTGAGCCATGCAGTTAATGGTAAAGAAGTCTGGTGTGGTGAAAGTAAGCAGTCCACGTGATCGTCAGGACTGGATACCAGATGAAGACGGCATGGTGTCATTCTCCGCTGTAGGAACGGAAGAAAGTCTTGCATATGTGCGCATGCTGATGGAGTACCGAGTGACCTACCTGCGAGAGGTAGAACAGTTGAATCTCACTAGACTGCGAGTGGATAGACAGCATCATCTGATAAGCAGAAGATGGCAGCCATCTAGAAATTGTGAGACCAGACAGAGAAAGGGCCCCCTGAATAACAGAACAGCTACAGCTGAAGTTAGGGACCTTTCAAGATGTCCTGAGAGTAGTGGGCGTGGGTTTAGAGGTAGTGAGACCTCCAGTAACTCAGGTTTGAGAGGCCCATACAAATGACCCAATAGAGTACGGGACAGTACGGAGTCGAACCGGACCTTAGATAACAGGGCATGTGAGTCACACTGCTGTATGGACCGCTGGGAGCGGGGGAGGTCTGACAAGGTTACGACTGACCGCTGGGAGCGGGGGAGGTCTGACAAGGTTACGACCCGGAAAGGTGACTTGACGAAGGCAGTGACAATGACAGATGGTAGGTCCCTAAGGAATGGGCTAATGTCGTTGACTAATGTCAAATACAGGGTCTCTGTGTCTCTGTGTGAACTGGGGGTTATAATGTGATTGTGTATATTATGTGTTCAACCCCACAAGTTTGAACAGAGGGGGGGGATATGTAATACAGCGGCTTGCGGCATTACTGTATTGGTCCAGGATGTGTTTTGGCTGACCATGTACCTCCCCCTCAGGTGACTGGTCACATGACTGTGACCTAGCACAGGTCCTGTGCACACAGAATGTCTGATCACATGACTGTGACATCAGCACAGGTCCTGTGCACTGGAAGATATATAAACCCTGGTAGTCTTGAGACAAATGCAAAGTACTACATCTGGGCAATAAAAATGAAAAAAGCATATACAGAATGGGAGGAATAGAGCTAAGCAACAGTACATGTGAAAAAGACTTAGGTATAGTAATAGATCATAGACTGAACATGAGTCAACAGTGTGATGCAGCAGCAAAAAAGGCAAATACAATTCTGGGATGTATTAACAGAAGCATACAGTCTAGATCACGTGAAGTCATTATCGGTCTTTACTCCTCTTTGGTCAGACCTCATCTGGAATACTGTGTACAGTTTTGGGCACCACATTTTAAAAAAGTCTTAGACAAACTGGAGCAAGTTCAGAGAAGAGCGACCAGAATGGTGACTGGTCTGCAAACCATGTCCTATGAGGAACGGTTGCAGGATTTGGGAATGTTTAGCTTGCAAAAAAGAAGACTGAGAGGAGACTTAATAGCTGTCTACAAATATGTCAAGGGCTGTCACATTGTAGAAGGATCATCTTTATTCTCATTTGCACAAGGAAAGACTAGAAGCAATGGGATGAAACTAAATGGGAGGAGACACAGATTAGATATTAGAAAAAACTTTTTGACAGTTAGGGTGATTAATGAGTGGAACAGGCTGCCACGAGAGGTGGTGAGTTCCCCTTCAATGGACGTCTTCAAACAGAGGCTGGACAGACATCTGTCTGAGATGATCTAGTGAATCCTGCTTTGAGCAGGGGGTTGGACCAGATGACCCAGGAGGTCCCCTCCAACTCTACCATTCTATGATTCTAAGGCGTGAGGCCTGTTCCCGTGTGGGACACCGCTAGAGTGAGAGGCCTAGTGAGGCCTATTGAAGCCTGAAAGGCGGAGGCTGGATCGTAAGGTGTAAGCGATCCCAGTAGCCTTGGAGGGCCAGAGGTTTGGAAGGCATGAGTCCTGGAAGGCAAAGGCTGGATGTGAGGTGAGACCACATACCAGTAGCCTTTGAAGGAACGAAGGCTGGAGACCCCATCGGGGAAGCAGTAAAGCCACAGTGGTGGCAGAACAAATCTGAGCAGCTAAAACCCAGCAAAGGTAAAACACTGCTTGATGTGGACATTTCTATAAATGACTTTGCTGGGACTGCAAGTGGAGCCAAGTGGGCCTGTCTGCCGCTTGAAAGGCTCCTGGACATTATATGTAATATGTCGGTGAGCCACTGAGTTGGACTCGGTTATAGCAGTTATGATGTATAATAAACTGCTGGAGTGTGAAAACTGGAAAAACGTGCCTGGTGTGCTTCAATTGACCCGCTGGAACGAGTATCTCCCAATATGATGACTAGCGCTGCCTTACACTATATATATATATATATATATATATATATATATATATATATATATATATATATATATATATATATATATATATATATATATATATATATATATATTATTTATTTAACTTTTACACTTTAAAAATTACAAAATGGAAAATGGGCCTATGCAAAAGTTTGGACACCCTGCATGTTTAGTACCTAGTAGAACCCCCTTTTGACAGTATCACAGATTGAAATTATAGTCAGCCAAGAGTCTTTCAATTCTTGTTTGAGGGATTTTCATCCATTCTTCCTTGGAAAATTACAGATGGTGTTATGTTTCCATCAAGAATTTGTTGAAATTTTATTTAATCCATTCTTCTCTCTACCTGTGAAACATTCTCCAAAGCATGATTGATCCACCCCCATGCTTAATGGTTGGCGAGATGTTCTTTTCCTGAAATTCTGAGCCCTTTTTTCTCCATACATACCGTTAATCATTGATGGCCAAAGAGTTCTATTTTAACATCACCGATCCACAGGACTTGTTTCCAAAATGCATCAGGCTTGTTTAGATGTTCTTTTGCATACTTCTGATGCTGAATTTTATGATGAGGACACAGGAGAGGTTTTCTTCTGATGACTCTTCCATGAAGGCCATATTTGTGCAGGTGTCTCTGAACAGTAGAACAATGTACCACCGCTCCAGAGTCTGCTAAATCTTTCTGAAGGTCTTTTGCAGTCAAGCGGGGGTTCTGATTTGCCTCTCTAGCAATCCTACAAGCAGCTCTCACTGAATTTTTGCTTGGTCTTCAAGACCTCATCTTGACCTCCACTGTTTCTTTTAACAGACATTTGAAAATATAAATTTTGAACTGAGGAAAGGGCAACTTGAGAACGCTTTGCTATCTTCTTATAGCTTTCTCCTGCTTTGAGGGCCGTCACCATTTTAATTTTCAGAGTTCTAGGCAGCTGCTTAGAAGAACCCATGGCTGCTGTTTTTTGGCACAAGGTTAGAGGAGGCTGGGTTTTTATAAAGCTTGGAAGTTTGCATCACGTGGCCTTTCCTAACCATGATAGTGAACAAGCCATAACCCTAACAGGCTAATTAAGGTCTGAAACCTTCGTCAGAGTTGTCTGGGCACATAAATCTCCAAGAGTGCCCAAACTTTTGCATTAGCCCATTTTCCTTTTTGTAATTTTTAAAATGTAAAAGATGAAAATATTTTATTTTTTTGTTTAAAATGCAAAGGAAATGTGTCATCGTTAACTTTAGGCCTTTTAGAGATCATCTCATTTTCAACTTGCTTAACTGTTCACAATAACGGTCATTTTGACCAGGGGTGTCCAAAATTTTTTCAGTTTTTTCATGTCAGTGCGACAGGTCATTCCCAAACAGCAGATCTCATATCACACCGGTGACAGCATCCACATTAATGAAAGTTTTCTTCATTCAAGTTGATGTTTTGTACTTGCATAAAGCTCAAATTATCCCCTTATTCTGAGTTATTTTCAAACCAAGGGATTGACTGTTTTTTTACTAATTGTTTCCAGGTAATGTACTATTTACTGAGTGGTGAAAAATCTTTCTTCTTCTTCTATCTTCTGTCTTTATTATTCTCTTCCTCATTCTTTGGCAGAAGAAACGACTTTTTGTTTCTTTACTAAAAGTATACTAACCTTAGCACTTCATATTTCTGCAGATGAGGATGATTTTAACAATGCACTTACTAATGAGGACACTCCTGATTGCACTCTTGTATGTGGTGGAGGTGGTGATGAATCTACTAACCTAGACCCAGATCTCACTGGTAATTTATATTGCATGTCTTACACTCTTTGGGGTTTTCGTTCTTTTTTTCTGTGTAATTGTACAGGTATGGGATCATTAATTCGGATTTGGTTCAGCTCTGTGTCCTTGTTGCAGTTTTACATCTGCGCAGGGACATTCCTGGTCCCACTCTGTGCCATTAAACTGAATGGGACCGGCGGCTGCAAAGCCAAAGTCCTGGAGCTTCGTTGTGCAGGGAATAACTGGAAAAGGACATAGCGCTGTATCTGCATCCCCTTCATTTTGAGGGTCTTAGGTTGTCCTAATGTTTAAAACTCCGGCTATTGTGAGAGGTTGTCCCAGATTTAGGTACTGTTGACCTATTCTTCAGATAGTTCATCAGTATCAGATCATTGGGAATCCTGCTTACGGCACCTGCACTGATCGACTTTTGCCGGGTCCCACAACCAGCAGAAGTTCATGGTCTACGGAGCTAGAACATCACAGCTCCATACGTGTTAGTTGATTGTGGGGTCCTGGGTGTTGGACCACCACAAGCCTGATGTTAATTACATGTAAATGATGACATATTCTAGAGATATGTCATCACTTAGTATATTTGGAATACCCCTTTAGAAGTTTTTCAAGGTGGGCCTACTTTTGCTCCCAGCAGCATTTTGATCAAAACCGGCCCCGTCATCAGCAGCCGCTGTAGAATAGCAAATGAATGGCCAACCATGTAATACAAAGGCCAAACAGGTTCTCCAAAGCTGCTCTGTGCTCTGCTGCATAGGGTTGTTTCTACAATGGGTACCTCCATCCAGGGCTGTGGAGTCGGTAAGCCAAACCTCCGACTCCTCAATTCCCATGACACCGACTCCAACTCCCTCATACATTGCTCATGTTTAAGTGATAAATTTACTGTAGCGCAGATTCATCTCAGCTAAAAGTCTAGACCCTTAGATCAGGAATAGGACAGACATTTATAGGACATTTCATAACTTTTACAAATTCTTATGAAAAAAAAATATTCCCCAAAAACTGCATTGAACTACTGTACCCGATTTAGTATATATTTTAGGAGTTGGAGTCGGTCCATTTTATATCGACTCCGTTTCCGACTCCACCAAAATGAACACCGACTCCAGCTCCACAGCCCTGCCTCCATCTATAAAATACTTATTTACTAAGAGATGACACAACCCTCTAATGCTAGAATACTCCTATTACTAGCATGATCCCATGCCTGTACAATATTGCTTTCAGTAAGAATAAATTCTTGATCCTTCAATTGCGACCACTGTGTTTCAGTATAGCAGATTTGTAAATATCCTGCATATTATGACCACTTTTATGCATGCAAAATCTACGGACTGTACACCGCGGAGATCAGCCGGTCACAGGTACAGTATTTTTCCCCAGAAATAAAGGTCTGTTTATTGAAAGACTCAACTGGGATCAGGACTCCAACAACTGTGTGATGAAAAGCACAGGAGACACAAGCGAATATTTCTGTGCTGGAGGAGGATGTGTTACATGGTCAATAGGATTAGAATATTTTTTAATAGTAAATTCCCTTTAAATTGTGAGTTTGTGTTCTCGTGCTTTCGTTGGTTACAGTTGCATGGTCGCTGTTTTGTCTGTTGTTTTGTTGAGGTTTCTTATCACAGGACTTCAGAAGCGGAGAGTTTCTGCCTCTGGAGCATATCCTCGGCGGAATGGCAGAGCGTTGGCAGTCCTTCACTCATAAACACCCAAACTTTGCATTTCTTGCTGGAAACGCAGAAGGTTTCTGTAATGGAATATATTTCTGCTCGTACATTTGTACTTATGTATTATTGTGTCTGTGATCAGTGTCATCTATGTAAACTGCTAACATGGAATAGATGGATGATCTGGCACTTCTAAAGGGAGCGATTATTATATTTATTATCTGGTATTAGAGTCCATCATTGGGGTGAAGTAATAAGGTTCTGTTCAGACTAAAGATTTATAGACCTGTATATTTATGCTTTCTTACAGGTTTCTATTGGATCAATAGATGATAATAATTGACATGTTTACATCCATTATGTCACAGATATGTTTTATTATAAATTGGAGTCTGGGTCCTAAGAATCTCTCTTGGAGCAAGTGGCATATTGAGCATCTTACCCTTTGACATCTTTCATTTATCCTTATCAGGCAGTACTCTGCTCCACATGGACAGCTAAAAATGCTCCATAGACTATATATAGATTGTAGTAATCTCTCTTGTTCCACATTTATGCAAAAATGTTAGAATTTTTTTCTGGTCAGTTAAAAGTTAGATTTTTTTCGGCTCTGCTGTTCACAGTGGTGCTGGGTTCTGTTATATTGGGTTTCTATGTTCCGTGCAGCAAAAATAGCCCAGTCTAATGCATCCCGATATGTGAATTCTAGAAATCTGAGGCACCAGAAAAAGTTGTATTTCATCCTTTAAAAAAAAACAAAAAACAATTTGCAATAATTCGTCCAGAATTACAACAAATTGGCCTAAACATTGCAATGCGTTTTGAAGGATGAAATAAAAGCTACGTTTTTCCTAAGGAAAAATATTTTGGTGCCTCAGTTTTCTGGAATACAGTTGATTCACAGGCTTGATCGGAAGCTGACCCAAGTAAGGACAGAGATCCACTAGTGATGCAAGGGATTTACTGCAAATTCTACTCCCATATTTGGGACACCACTGAGGAAGAGCTGATTGTATGATCTCAATCTTACCTTATGAGGAATGTGAAATGCTGGACTGTTTTTCTAACCCTTGTATATTACAGTTGTATTACCCACATAATGCCAACCTCAACTTTTTATTTTGCTCTTGGGTGCCAAATAAGGAACTAGGGCGATCCCCATTATTCAGAAATAGTTTTTGAAATTTCAGTTAAAAGTTGATATGTCTCAAATTGGCATACCCCTTTTAAGTTTTACTGTGGCCCATGGCAGTGGGACAATCTAACAGTGTGGCCCTCAGATCCTAAAAGGTTTTGCATTCCTAATGTAGAGCAGAATTGGGACGGTCCTGTGACTGATGACTGCAAAGTTACGCAACTTATGATGGATGTGGGATGAAACCGGAGATGATTTCTGAAGAGGCCTACAACATAAAATGACAGTGGGTGATAAAGACAAAACCAAAGATAAAAACAAAATGTGCAAAGACCCTGCAGTAAGTAAATAAATAAATAGCAATAGCGCATGAAAATAACATAGGGTACTTGGTTAACATAATTTTGATTAAAAAAAAAGCGTAAAAGCCATCCCACTGCGTCAAGGTGACTGTATTCAAGACAGTCCTAACATTTAGTATTAAAGCCTTACCATATTTACATTAATCATGGTCTTGGTCCTGCTCAGCCCTTATTCATATTTAAGTCATTTGACATATGGTAAGGTTTTAATACTAGAGGTTAGGACCGTCCTGAATAGGATCACCTTGACGCGGTGGGATTTCTTTTACGTTGTTTTTTTTTTTTAAATCAAAATTATGTTAACTAAGTACCCTATGTAATTTTCATGCACTGTTGCCATTTATTAATGTACTGCAGGGTATTTGCTCATTTTGTTTTTATCTTAGGTTTTGTGGCCAGTGTGAACATGCGCCTACACGTTGCATGCATACCAACTTATATTCCAGTGGGTGATAAAAGTCACAAAATAGTGATAGTATGATGAAAGCATAGGCTAGTAATGGTGTTTACGGTGGTAATGTGTGCAGTGGCATGTTCTGGATCTATAAGGGTGACTGCACATTTGTGTAATATGTTCTGAGACCATTTATGTGTTTTTTGGAGTCAGAATGGTTCCTTCATAGACCAAAGTCATAAACCAATGAATTCTGCACCGTGCACAAGTTAAAACCACAGTTTTCATTAGGGAAGTACATAGTTAACAGAAAAGGAATGACCCCCATACCTGACGGCCCCTCGCAGCCCCAACCATTTGTGTTTCTAAGGTGGTCATTTGGATTGACAGGTTTGAGCACAGGAATAATTGTAGTCATCTCTAATGACAAGAATAGAAAGCAGTTTGTTGTAGTTCTTATGAAAATTTGATCTGTGTTGATGGATGAAATACACAAGTCTTTTGAAGTGTTTTCCAGGAAACGGAGTTAAACTTTTTAGAATGAGGTTTATCCTTGACTGGATTAGTGACCTTGTCACATTGTGAACCCTCTACCTCTTCACCAAGTCCCGGGCAGTTCAGTGCACAGCTGCTGTGGATAACTTTATTACCATCTAAATAGGGTAGTTGTGCCGAAACACCAGAGACTACATCTTGTTTCTTACGTTTGCCATTTTCTTATATTCAAGGTCAGGTTTTATATAGTTTCAATAATGTTATCAGTACAACAGAAAAATCATTAGATGGACCATTTCCCATTGACCTGCTACAGTTTTCACATTTTCATGCAGTTTGTATTTTCTTCTTTAAACATGAAATAACTGTGAAATAGTAAATAATAATGGAAGTCCTCATGTTGTCATTCTCTGTCCTCTAATATTTTGTTAAATTGCTTCATTTGAGGGAAAATAGGCAACCTGAATTATACCAGCCATTTCAGTTAGTTGGGGTTAGATACCCACATTCCCAGAGCTGTGGAAAAGCCATCTCTCTATGGAGAAGTATATAATTCTATGGAAGCTATATGGGCATTCATTAAGTATTTTACCAGATTTTCCTCGACACAGTGGTAGACAAGGAAAAGTTGAGCACAATTTGTAATAACCTGACAAATGAGAATAAGGACATTTATTCACTGGTAATTTTTTTTACTGTTGGGTCAAATGCTTGGCAGATTTTTTGGGCCTGAATTCATCAAGACTGTCGCTTTTCATGCCGATCTTGATGAGAGGGTGTGTGGTGGAGTTAGACTCTCCTGATTCATGAATCTAGAGTTTCTGTCTAGTTGTTTGCGCCTCCAATCTGGAGTGAGATTTCTGGCATAGGATATGCCATAGCTCATCATGAATTAGACAAGCCATGGTATCACACACCCACTCCGCGCCCGCCCATTTCTGCAGAGTTTGGAAAGCGTATGGAAGCGCAAAAGTTTGCAAAATTTTGGCACAACTCTGAGGTAAGCCAAAATTTAGCAACTTTTCAAAGCTTTTACTCCACTTTTGGGCTTAAAATCTTTGAATTAGGGCCTTATTCTTTCTAAACTGGCAGATCCCAGTTTCCATAACCAATCTTGCTGTGGGTTTTTGGCATTACTGCCTCCTCATGGCCATGGTTCCGATTTATCTATTGTTCCATACTCAACTATTTCTTCAGCTTTGTCTCTTATATAAATGAATAGTTACAACAAATGTGTGTATATACACACACACACACACACACACACACACACACACACACACACACACACACACACACACACACACTTGGGAAAATAAGTGTTTGATACACTTCAAGTTTTGGAAGTTTTCCCACCTACAAAGAATGGTGTAATTTTTATTGTAGGTATACTTCAACTGTGAGAGACAGAATCTAAAAATAAAAAAAACAGAAAATCACATTGTATGATTTCAATTGCATTTTATTGCATGAAATAAGTATTTGATCACCTTCCAACCAGCTAGAAATCTGGCTCTCACAGACCTTTTTAGTTTAATTGCCCTCCTACTCTGCACTCATTACCTGTATTAATTGCACCTGTTCAAACTCGTTACCTGTATAAAAACACCTGTTCACACACTCAATCAATCACACTCCAACCTCTCTACCATGGCCAAGACCAAAGAGCTGTCGCAGGACACCAGGGAGAAAATTGTAGACCTGCACAAGGCTGGGATGGGCTACAGGACAACAGGCAAGCAGCTTGTTGAGAAGACAACAACTGTTGGTGCAGTTATAAGAAAATCTAAGAAACACAAGATAACTGCCAATGTTCCTCGGTCTTGGGCTCCATGCAAGATCTCGCCTTGTGGGGTAAGGATAATTCTGAGAAAGGTCAGGAATCAGCCCAGAACTACACGGGAGGACTTTGTCAATGACCTGAAGAGAGCTGGGGCCACAGTCTCAAACATTACCGTTAGTAACACACTATGCAGTCATGGATTAAAATCCTGCAGGGCACGCAAGGTCCCCCTGCTCACGCCAGCACATGTCCAGGCCCGTTTGAAGTTCTCCAATGATCATCTGCATGATCCAGAGGAGGCATGGGAGAAGGTCATGTGGTCAGATTAGACCAAAATAGAACTTTGATATCAAGTCCACTCGCCGTGTTTGGAGGAAGAAGGAGGAGTACAACCCCAAGAACACTGTCCCAACCGTGAAGCATGGTGGTGAAAACATTATACTTTTTTGGTGCTTTTCTGCAATGGGGACAGGACACCTGCACCGTATTGAAGGGAGAATGGATGAGGTCTTGCATTGCAAGATTTTGGCCAACAACCTCCTTCCCTCAGTAAGAGCATTGAAGATGGGTTGTGGCTGGGTCTTCCAGCATGACAATGACCAGAAACACACAGTCAGGGCAACTTACGAGTTGCTCCATAAGAAGCATTTTAAGGTCCTGGAGTGCCCTAGCCAGTCTCCAGACCTGAACCCAATAGAAAATCTTTGGAGGGAGCTAAAACTCAATGTTGTCCAGTGACAGCCCCGAAACCTGAAGATCTGTATGGAGGAGTGGGCCAAAATCCCTGCTGCAGTGTGTGCAAACTTGGTCAAGAACTACAGGAAATGTCTGACCTCTGTAATTGCAAACAAAGGTTTCTGTATAAAATATTACGTTCTGTTTTTATATTATATCAAATACTGATGAAATCAAATTGCAAAAATATTTTTTTAGCTCAAAATACACGTTATAAGAATAAAAAAAAATTCCCCAAAGGTGGACAGCCCAATATACACAGACCATATACATTTAGCTGCCACTGAACATTTGCCCCAAACATATATAGCCCTATGCCTATACTGCAAAATTCATCTGCCATTACCTGTGATATGCTGTATTAAGTTTGTCGACTTTTTTTTTTTTTTTTAACGCTATCCCCTTGTTTTTCCATGAAATATGTCAGGACACTTTTGGAGCTTATGGGAGTCCCAGGATATACACTGAATGCATAAATGTAAACACAGCCTAAACTGTGGAAACTTTTAGGATACATGTAAAAGTGTCTATAAAGTTACAATTGATCATAGTTTTCAGGAGAAACTCGCAGAATATTTTCTACCTCTTTTCCATTGGGTAATAAAAAAGTCGCCTCCTACAAATATGATCTTATGTTTTCTAAGCATAATCAGATCCCAGATGCAGTCATTGAAATGAATGGGATCCTACAACAAATCTGTTTTTTTGTGTTACTGAAAACATGAAATGTTATAAAGCAGAACTCTTTATGCCCTTGAAGTTGAGGATTGAACTTGATGGACCTGTGTCACTTTTCAAGCTTTGTGACTTGTGAACTAGACCTGACTGCACCGTGACTATCGGTTTTATCTCCTTGATAGTCTTGTCATCGGTAATACCCTATGCACATGCGGTAAATGTTGGTTTCCCTGCGTTTCACTGTCTTCTACTGTGATAACACAATTTATGCCCCTAAAGCAATTAAAGCTCTTTACTGACACTTCTCCGAAAGAAATCTGATATTTTCCAGATTAAGTATGTCTGGCGTACTTGTGCAACGAAAGAAACCCGCTGCAAAGAGTCAGCGAACTAATGTACTTGCATACCAAAGTGCGTGTGTACGTGTATCTACACGAGAGGCAATGTTTTAATTAACAAAGAGGTGAAAAAGTTCAGTCTCGCCTGGTGCGTAACATAAAAAGTACCATTCAGGTATTGACACTAAGCCAAGAACAGACTCATGTGTGAGGTTCTCTCTAGTGAAAGAAATACATAGCGGGGCCTGTATGAGCCTGTACACGTCGACCTCAATGTACATCTTAATTTAAGACTCTCCTGTTACCTTGTTCGTTATTTTTCCCCTTTTTTTTTTTACCTTTGTTGCTATAATGCTGTAGACTAACAGGTTGTAAGATGACATATTGCTGAATAATGGCCAAGTCTCAATCTCTCTCCCCCTCTCTTTTTTTTCTTTTACAATTTGCATACATAGCTGGACAAAACACTAACTCCGTGGACGTCAAGTTGAAGAGACTTCTGGAGTCTCAGCCGCAGGTGGCAAACTCCTTGTCTAATGCTGCTCAGAAAACATCACCCAACAGAGACTTCAAGGTGAGTTGGCCAGGCCGGTGTCCTCCATGTACTGTGCCCTTCCGTACAAGGCAGGCCTATGCCGCAGGTGTAGGGAAGTTCATCTTGTCATTTCACTTTTTTTTTTTGAAGTGCATAGTTTCCGTATCCGGAGTTGATAACACGTTGTGAAATATCTCTCTCTCTCTGCTCCATCCGTATTTTGCATTAAAGCCCAAAATTCACCCAGTGACTTTTTACCACATGAGCGCCACCATACGGCTCATCTTTCCCTGCAAGCACTTATTATCTGAAGTGATTACTATGCTTTCCTTGTGCAGTTAGGGCCCTTTAACAGTTCTTGTGTTTTCTCTTATGTAAATCCACCATCTGGCATCTTGCATGTTGATAAAACCATTTAAATGTACAAGCCATATTAACGTGGAGAGAGCAATTTAGAAGACCGGTCTCCACAAAGACCAGAGTGAAGTAATGGAAGTGGCATGTTTAGTAGGCTTAGATTATAAGTGACTGGTTATACCATTGTGGACTAAACAGATGAAGAAAGGGCAACAAATGCCAGGAAAGCCTGGAACTGAGGCTACTGAATTGTATCCTATGGCACAGTGCAATTTTCATTAATAACACAAATTAAATTTGCATAAAAAACATCTGTTTTAATAGGAGGGTCTACAGCGGATAATGCATATCCTCAATCGCGAGCATCGACGTCACCACTGAGGAAGTGGAATTCCATTACAGAATTTTAAGCTTTTATACTTTGTATTATATATGTGTGCGTGTGTGTATGTATATATGTATGTATATACATGTGAGTGGAAATATACTCCTACATATATTTTTACATGCCTATATAAAAATATAAAATGTGTATGTACAGATTTATATATTTATGTATGTGTGTGTGTGTATATATATATATATATATATATATATTAGTTTAACAGTCTATATATATATATATATATATATATATATATATATATATATATTATACGTTTTATATAGGCATATGAGAATATATATGTATGCGTACAGTATGTGTGTGTGTGTGTGTGTATATATATATATATATATATATATATATATATATATATAATGAGTATAAGAACGGAATTCAACTTCCACACGGAATTCAACATTTTATCTGATATTGTGAGCATGACTACTTTGTTTTTATTAATTTATATTTTGTTTTAGATTTTTTGTTGTTAGGTTTATTTTAACTGTTATATTTATTTTTTTATTTCTTTTGATTTTTTTTTTTTAGCTCATTTTATAGATTTTTTTTTTTTAACTGTGCTCTGCATGTATTATACCATTGCAAACTAAAAAAAAAATGTATACATTATATAGATGACTATAGGTGTATATAAAAATCCACATATATAATTTTTATTGCTCGTATGATTCATATGTTTATGTGGAGTATAAAACTAAGAGGAGGAGAAAGCTGTCAGCGTGATGACGGCTCCACGTTGCGTATAACTTTTCACCCACCTGCAGGTTGTTAGGAGACTCCATTGCTGACTGAAAGGATTTCCTTCCCCTAGATAGAGGAGCTCTTTGAAGTCCCAATACAATGACTTTCATTGCTTCCCTTCGCCTGTCTGTTCCAATAAACTGGTGATGAAAGTGTGCAGATCTAGCACCAGAAGAGTTTGTCTGTCTCGCAACAAAAGGCAGCCTAGATCAGGCCCAATCTGTGGTATTGATTTTTTTTTCTTTTTTGGGTTTTATTATTTACAGGGGTATTTTGTGTGTTTGTGTCTGTCTTGCTTGCAATTTTTTTCTTTCTTTGTTATCCCATGCTAGTTTTAATGTAAAATGAAGCCAGAGCGGGATTAATACAATGAATTGAAAAGGCTAACTGAATTAGCGGGCTTAACGGAATACATTTGTAAAGTGGCAGAAGTCTTTGCCCATACAAAGAATTCTTAAAATGGGATTTAGTGGCTAATCGGACTGATAGTTAGCACATTGCGCTGCTTAAAGGAATTGCTAAAGTTTTATTGTTTTTGTTAGGTTAGTGAAGGCTTTAATGGGTTAAATCTCTAATGCCGCATATGAGTACCCAATTTTTATGAAAAAAATTGCACTATAATTTTTTCTTTATTTTTTTTACATATTCGTCATTGATTATACATGCTGGAGATATAGCTAATGTTTATCCCTGTGTTCATTTCGCAGGAGTTGGCCCCGTTATTTGGGTGGCAACAAACCTTTATGGTGATTGTCTGTGACATTGATACCTACTTAGCGGTAGGGGTGACGTCTTCTTAGCCTTGTGGTCAAGAACCCTCACTGCCTCGTGTTTATTAATGAATTAATTATTCTTTTATGCTTATATTGTTTTATGCATTTTTGTGTTTTGTTGTTTTTTTTGCCGCTTTGATTTTACAATATGAGCAGAAACCTGTTTTGGGAACGCGTATCAGGGGGTCGCTACTGCTCGTATGCTACTGCTAATAATAAAATCCAGTTTTACACATTGATAAATACTCCACTCTGCGTTTGTGAGGACGGATAAACTGTTACCTTCCCCAGAGGGTTTAGCGTCCCTGGCCCCCTCTAGGCTGGAGAATAGGCTGCTGGGAGAACGCGCTCATTATTGATTGTCTCAATGCAGAGGAAGGGCAAAGTCTTGGTAGCTTTTGATAACCAGTTTCAGCATTCAGCAGGCTTAGTTATTAGTCATGCATCTTAGGCTTCCCCTATTTACTTTCAAAACACTTAATAAAAATAATAAAAGATTAGGTGTAAAATGAAATATTTGTTTGGTACACGGGGCCTCGGTATCTGCAGCTTCCACACACTACTCCGGTTTAGCCTTCTGGGATCTTTCATGTTGATAGACCCATTTGAATTTGCTACCAGTATTAGCATTGGAAGCCTCGGAAAGGAAAAAAAAAAAAAGGAAAAACAACAATTGTCACAGTAAAGGGCTTACCTATAAATCTGGCTTTGGAAAGGTATAGCGGATGAAATGCAGTTCAGTGGGGTTGTATTCTAATCCTACCTTTTCAGACTTCATACAGCATTAGTGGTTTATCTGAATGGGCATAAAATTAGAAACTAGTTCTTCTTGTTGTACGAGTCAGTGGGACTATAACGCGATAGAATCCCTCCCCGCGAAGGTTGCAGCAAAAGGAGAAGAGATTAGCAGGGACAAGCTTTGCAATTGATATCAATCGCCTCCTGAATATACACAGCTGCATGAAAACATCATAGTGGAGGCTGAAAGTTCAGGGGCTGAGTTACATTTCTCAGGATTAGGGTTTTCTGTTTCTTTCTATTTTTTTGTTTTGGTCTTTAATTAGAAAAATTGTTTATCTCGCTTTCACTTTTTTTTTTTTTTAATTACGAAATTATTATGCAGGTAATATATACATGGGTTACAGTGGAGAGCAAAACATTTGGAAAGGGTCTTAGTGTTAAGTTCTGTATTTATAAAAATAACTAAAATTATGGTCGAATGGTATTAATAAAAATTGTGCCATTAATGTATTGGGGGGAGTGTAAAAGGGTCATGCAAACCATATAGCCAGTGCAAAGAAATTCTTCATTGCTGATGGTCCCCTTGATATTAAAGTAGTGGTAATACTGTGATTTTATCATAGATAAGGTTGTGGCGTTGAGCCTTACCTTTGTTTCATCTGTGCTCAACATTCTAGTTCTGAAAGTGAAGACAATGGGGCAGATTATTCAAAACGGTGTGGAAAAAAACAAAACGTGTCTTTGGGGCCCTGAGTAACGAATCACAGCAGAGGTTTCATTACTTTGGCCTTCATTGTAAAATGAAAGCTGCACTCTAATTGGATGCTGTGGGCAACAAAGACCTTTATTTGTTATAAAGCAATTGATAAATCTGCCACTAATGGCATGTACAGCCTGTCTCCATGTAGTTGAGATATGTATGTATATATTGTGTGTGTTTGTGTATGTATATATATGTAGTTAAAAAACAGAAGTTTGCATACACTATATAAAAAGACACATATGCATGTTTTTCTCAATATCTGACATGAAATCAGAATAAACCTTTCCCGTTTTAGGTCAATTAGGATTGCCATACTTTTTAATATTTGCAAAATGCCAGAATGAGAGAGAATATTTTAAGGCATTTTATTACTTACTGCAAAGTCAAAAGTTTACATACACTAAGATTACTATGCCTTTAAACAATTCTGGACTGCCCATATGATGATGTCATGTGTTTGGAAGCTTTTAATAGTATTTTTTGCCAACATCTGAGTTAGAGACACATGTGGATGTATTTAAATGCACACCTGAAATACACTGCTTCTTTGTGTAGCATCATGGGAAAGTCTAAAGAAATCGGCCAAGATATCAGGAAGAGAATTGTGGACTTGCACAAGTCTGGCTCATCCTTGGATTCCATTTCAAGATACCTGAAGGTGCCTCGTTCATCTGTATAATCAATTATACGCAAGTACAAACAAGATAGGAATGTCCAGCCATCATACCGCTCAGGAAGCAGACGGGTTCTGTGTCCCAAAGATAAACGTGCTTTGGTCCGACATGTGCATATCAACCCAAGGACAAAAGCAAAAAACCCTGTGAAAATGATGGCGGAAGCTGGTAAGAGTGTGTCAATATCCACAGTGAAACAAGTATTGTATCAACATGGGCTGAAAGGCCACTCTGCCAGGAAGAAGCCATTCCTCCAAAAGAAGCATAAAAAGCCAGATTAATGTTTGCAAATGCACACAGGAACAAAGACCTTAATTTTTGGAGACATGTCCTGTGGTCTAATGAAACTAAAATAGAAGTTTTTCGGCCTAATGACCATCGTTCCGTTTGGAGGAAAAAGGAAGAAGCTTGGAAGCCTAAGAACACCATCCCAACTGTGAAACACGGGGGTGGCAGCATCCTGTTGTGGGGTTGTTTTGCTGCAGGAGGGACTGGTGCACTTCACAAAATAGATGGCATCATGAGAAAAGAAGATTATGTGGCAATACTGAAGCAATATCTCAAGACATCAGCCAGGAAGTTAAAGCTTGGGCCGAAATGGGTCTTCCAAATGGACAATGCCCCAACGCATACTGCCAAAATGGTAACAAAGTGGCTTAAGGATAACAAAGTCATTGTTTTGGAGTGGCCATCACAAAGCCCTGATCTCAATCCTATTGAAAATTTATAGGCAAAGCTGAAAAAGCAGGTGCGAGCAAGGAGACCTACAAACCTGGATCAGTTACACCAGTTTTGTCAGGAGGAATGGGCCCAAATTCCGACCAACTATTGTGAGAGAAGCTTGTGGAAGGATTTCCGAAACGTTTGACCCAAGTCATTCAGTTTAAGGGCAATGGTACTAAATACTTATGAAATGTATGTAAACTTTTGACTTTGAAATAAGTAATAAAAATGCCTTAAAACATTCTCTCTCTCATTTGGCAAATATTAAAAAATGATGACAATCCTAAAATAGGAAAGGTTTATTCTCATTTCATGTCAGATATTGAAAAAAACACGCGTTGTCTTTTTATATAGTGTATGTAAGCTTCTGGTTTCAAATGTGTATATATAAATACATTTGAAGTACATAATATACAGTAATGTATATATACAGTTTTGAGTACAACTGTGTGTATGTGTGTGTGTATATATATATATATATATATATGTGTGTGTATGTGTATATAGATA
This sequence comes from Phyllobates terribilis, assembly GCF_046119375.1. Taxonomy (NCBI): domain Eukaryota; kingdom Metazoa; phylum Chordata; class Amphibia; order Anura; family Dendrobatidae; genus Phyllobates; species Phyllobates terribilis. The sequence goes on from NW_027362763.1 coordinate 741,507,402, forward strand.
TATATATATATAGATATAGATATATAGATATATAGATATATAGATATACACAATTGTACTCAAAATTTTACATACCTCGGCAGAATTTTTCCTTTCTAGGCCTGGTTTCTGAGAATATGAATAATAGCAAAAAAACTTTTTCTCCACTCATGCACTCATGGTTATTGGTTGAAGCCATATATTGTCAAACTACTATGTTTTCTCTTTTTAAATCTTAATGACAACCAAAAACATCCAAATGACCCTGATCAAAAGTTCACATACCCTGGTGATTTTGGCCTGATAACATGCACAGAATTCGACATAAATGGGTTTGAATGGCTACTAAAGGTAACATCCTCACCTGTGACCTGTTTGCTTGTAATCAGTGTGTGTACATAAAAGCTGAGTGAGTTTCTGGGATCCAGACAGACTTTCATCTTTCATCCAGCCACTGGATTGTGAGTCATGGGGAAAGCAAAAGAATTGTCAACGGATCTACGAGAAAAGGTAATTGAACTGTATAACACAGGAAAGAGATGCAAAAAAATATCCAAGGAATTGATAATGCCAGTCAGCAGTGTTCAAACTGTTATTAACAAATGGAAAATCAGGGGCTCTGTGAAAATAAAACCACGGTCAGGTAGACCAACAGAAATTTCGGCCACAACTGCCAGGAAAATTGTTTGGGATGCAAAGAAAAACCCCAAAATAACATCAGCTGAAATGCAGGACTCTCTGAAAACTAGCGGTGTGGCTGTTTCAAGATGCACAATAAGGAGGCACTTGAAGAAAAATTGGCTGCACGGTCGAGTCGCTAGAAGAAAGCCATTACTGCACAAATACCACAAATTATCTTGGCTACAATACACCAAACAGCACAGAGACGAGCCTCAAAACTTCTGGAACAAGGTAATTTGGAGTGATGGAGAGGCCTATGATGAAAAGGAACACCATTCCTACAGTAAAGCACGCAGGTGGATCGCTGATGTTTTGGGGATGTGTGAGCTACAAAGGCACAGGAAACTTGGTAAAAGTTGAAGGAAAGATGAATGCAGCACGTTATCAGCAAATACTGGAGGCAAATTTGCACCCATCAGCCCGGGAGCTGCGCATGGGACGTACTTGGACGTTCCAACATGACAACGATCCAAAACACAAGGCCAAGTCGACCTGTCATTGGCTACAGCAGAACAAAGTGAAGGTTCTGGAGTGGCCTTCTCAGTCTCCTGACCTCAATATCATTGAGCCACTCTGGCGAGATCTCAAGCGCGCAGTTCATGCTAGACAGCCCAGGAATTTACAGGAACTGGAAGCTTTTTGCCAAGAAAAATGGGCAGCTTTACCATTTGAGAAAGTAAAAGAACTTCATCCACAACAACCACAAAAGACTTCAAGCTGTCATTGATGTTAGAGGGGGCAATACATGGCATTAAGAACTGGGGTATGTGAACTTTTGATCAGAGTCATTTGTATGTTGTTGGTTGTCATTAAGATTTAAAAAGAGAAAACACAGTAGTTTGACAATAAATGGCTTCACCCAACCAATAACCATGAGTGGAGAAAAAGTTTTCTTGTTATCATTCATATTCTGCCAAGAAAGGAAAAATTCTGCCTGGCTATGTAAACTTCTGAGCACAACTGTGTATGTATCTATGTATGTGTGTATGTATGTATGTATGCATGTATGTATGTATATATATATACATTGATTTCTTCCATACTTGCATAGAAGTTTTGTATATTACTGTGTCTGTTTGTATTATACAAAACTTCTATGAAAGTATGGAAGAAATCAATTGATGAAAGGTAAAGTGAACAAAAGACAGAAAAATCTAAGTCAAGTCATTATGTATTGTGACAACCCTTTGCCTTAATCAGTTCTTTTGAGTAAAGTACTTGCACACAGTTTTTGAAGGATCTCGGCAGGGAGGTTGTTCCAAACATCTTGCAGAACTAAACACAGATCTTCTGTTAATGAAGGCTGGTTGAAATTTTTTTTGTTTCTTCTTGTAATCCATAGACTGGATCAGGGCTCTGTGGAGCCATATTATCAATTCCAGGTCTCCTTGTTCTTCTTAATGCTTCTGATAGTTCCTTATGTCATTTGCTGTATGTTGGGAGTTGTTGTCCTGCTGCAGAATAAATTTGGAGCCAATCAGATGTCTTCCTGGTGGTATTGCATGATGGAGAAGTATCTGCCTGTATTCATCAGCATTGAGGACACCAAGAAATGGACAACATTGAGGACCATACACAGTAGTCGGCCAAGGAAACTTAGTGCAGCAGGTGAAAGATACATCATGTTTACTTCCCTTTGAAATCAGAAGATGTCCAGCAGTGCCATCAGCTCAGAACTGGCAACAACCAGTGGGACACAGCTACATCCATTTACTGTTGGGAGAAGTCTGGCCAGAAGTAGTGTTCATGGAAGAATTGTGGCCAAAAACCATACCTTAGATATGAAAATAAGGCCAAACGACTCAACTATGCACATAGACATAGGAACTTGGGTGCAAAAAATGGTAGCAGGTGCTCTGGACTGATGAGTCAAAATATGAGTTATTTGACTGTAACCGAAGGCCGTTTGTTTGCTGAAATCCTGGAGAGCGGTGCAATAATGAGCTTCTGCAAGTAACTTTGAAGCATGATTGAGGTTACTGGCAAGTTTATGGCTGCAGTTCAGCAAATGGAGTTTGGGATTTGGTCCTGATAAATGGTGTCATCAATACTGAGAAGTACAGGCAGGTACTTATCCTTCATAAAATACCATCAGGGAGGCGTCTGATTGGCTCCAAATTTACTCCGCAGCAGGACAACGATCCCAAACATACAGCTAATGTCATTAAAAATTATCTTCAGTGCAAAGAACAAGGTGTCGTGTAAGTGGTGATCCTGCCCCCACAGAGCCCTGATGTCACATGATCGAATCTGTCGGAGATTACATGAAGAGACAGAAGGGTTTGCACAAGCGACATCCACAGAAGATCTGTGGTTAGTTCTCCAAGATGTTTGGACTAAACGCTCTGCCGATTGATTGAAAAACTGTGTACGAGTGTGTCTAGAATTTGTTTGATGCTGTTCTGAAAGCAAAGTGTGGTCACACCAAATATTGATTTTAGATTTCTCTTTGGTTCATTTACTTTTGATTTTGTTAATTGATAAAAGCAAATTAGTTACACTTCTGTTGTTTTAAAGCTTTCTTACTTTGCAGCATTTTTTCTACACGTGCCTAGAACTTTTGCACAGTGCTGTACGTTGCTGGATATATTCAGAAAACACTTGTTCAGGCTTTTAACCCTCTACATGTCTTTGTGCCAGAACTTTCATTTCCCCAGAAAGAACAAATCTTAGTTTTTACCATTATGACGATCCACATTTATCTTTTTCTGTTTATTAGAATGGTACTGAAGAATCTGGTTTGGACAGACCACACAGGCCTTCAGATCGCTTCAAGAATCCCGTTGTGATCAACAAAGATTTAACAGTCAGGAAAATAGAGCTTGAGTCCTTCAGTCAATGGGTGGAGATCTGTCCAGGTATTGGAAGAATTGATTTTAACAAGTTTTGTAATTGCGCATGTTTTTGGAAAATACACTGCATATTCTTCGTCATAATAGCTCAGATGGCTTCCCAGAACAATTTTTATTAATCTTATTGTTATTGGGGAACCCCTGTAATTTTGTTATCATTCCCAATTAACCCCTATTTCCATTTCTTCCTAAAAAGAAGTGTTTTTAGGAAAAAGTAAAGTATTCTATAATCCATGTCCAGCTCTATTGTTTTACTCCATTATGTTGACAGCCACATTTATCTGCTTAAACAGGATTATTCTTATTGTTATTATTATGCTAGCTTATATAGCACCAATGTATTCCGTGGTACTTTATATGGTTTGTCAATCACTTACTGTCGCCATTGAGCCTCAGAATCTAAATTGCTTACAGTGGGGAAAAGAAGTAACATATTTGATACACTGACTATTTTCCAAGTTTTCCCACCTACATTTTTATTGTAGGTACACTTCAACTGTGAGAGACAGAATCTTGAAAAAAAAATCCAGAAAATCACATTATATGATTTTTACATAATTAATTAGTATTTTATTGCATCAAATAACTATTTTATACAATAGAAATAGACCGCAACTAAAAAGAAAAAACAGAAAATCACATTGCATTTAATTGCATAAATAAGTATTTGATCATCTACCAACAGCATGAACTCTGGCTCTCACAGACCTGTTAGCTTTTCTTTAAGAAGCCCTCCTACTCTGCACTCATTACCTGTATTAATTACACCTGTTTGAACTCATTACCTGTATAAAAGACACCTGTCCACACAATCAATCAATCACACTCCAACCTCTCCACCATGGCCAAAACCAAAGAGCTGTCTAAGGACATCAGAGACAAAATTGTAGACTTGCACAAGGCTGGGATGAGCTACAGGACAATAGGCAAGCAGCTTGTTGAGAAGGCAACAACTGTTGGCGCAATTTTTAGAAAATGGAAGAAACACAAGATGACTGTCAATCTTCCTCGGTTTGGGCCTCCATGCAAGATCTTGCATCATGAAGTAAGGATGATTCTAAGGTCAGGAAATACAACCCCTGGCAAAAATTATGGAATCACCGGGCTCTGAGGATATTTATTCAGTTGTTTAATGTTGTTGAAAAAAAGGAGATCACAGACATGGCACAAAACTAAAGTCATTTCAAATGGCAACTTTAGGGCTTTAAGAAACACTAAAAGAAATCAAGATTAAAAATGTGGTACTCAGTAAGGGTAATTTTTTTCAGACCAAGCAGAGGGAAAAAATTATGGAATCACTCAATTCTGAGGAAAAAAATATGGAATCACCCTGTAAATTTTCATTTCCAAAACTAACACCTGCATCAAATTAGATCTGCTCATTAGTCTGCATCTAAAAAGGAGTGATCACACCTTGGAGAGCTGTTGCACCAAGTGGACTGACATGAATCATGGCTTCAACACGAGAGATGTCAATTGAAACAAAGGAGAGGATTATCAAACTCTTAAAAGAAGGTAAATCATCACGCAATGTTGCAAAAGATGTTGGTTGTTCACAGTCGGCTGTGTCTAAAATCTGGACCAAATACAAACAACATGGGAAAGTTGTTAAAGGCAAACATACTGGTAGACCAAGGAAGACATCAAAGCGTCAAGACCGGAAACTTAAAGCAATATTTCTCCAAAACAGGAAATGCACAACAAAACAAATGAGGAACGAGTGGGAGGAAACTGGAGTCAATGTCTGTGACCGAACTGTAAGAAACCGCCTAAAGGAAATAGGATTTACATACAGAAAAGCTAAACGAAAGCCATCATTAACACCTAAACAGAAAAAAACAAGGTTACAATGGGCTAAGGAAAAGCAATCGTGGACTGTGGATGACTGGATGAAAGTCATATTCAGTGATGAATCGCGAATCTGCATTGGGCAAGGTGATGATGCTGGAACTTTTGTTTGGTGCCGTTCCAATGAGATTTATAAAGATGACTGCATGAAGAGAACATGCAAATATCCACGGTCATTGATGATATGGGGCTGCATGTCAGGTAAAGGCACTGGGGAGATGGCTGTCACTACATCTTCAATAAATGCCCAAATTTACATTGATATTTTGGACAGTTTTCTTATCCCATCAATTGAAAGGATGTTTGGGGATGATGACCTCATTTTCAAGATGATAATGCATCCTGCCATAGAGCAAAAACTGTGAAAACATTCCTTGAAGGAAGACCCATAAGGTCAATGTCATGGCCTGCCAATAGTCCGGATCTCAATCCAATTGAAAATCTTTGGTGGCAGTTGAAGAAAATGGTCCATGACAAGGCTCCAACCTGCAAAGCTGATCTGGCAACAACAATCAGAGAAAGTTGGAGCCAGATTGATGAAGAGTCCATGCCCCAGAGACTGCAAGCTGTTATTAAAGCCAGAGGTGGTGAAACAAAATACTAATGATGTATTGGAGTGTTCTTTTGTGTGTATGTTTTTCATGATTCCATAATTTTTTCCTCAGAATTGAGTGAATCCATAATTTTTTCCCTCTGCTTGGTCTGAAAAAAATTACCCTTACTGAGTACCACATTTTTAATCTTGATTTCTTTTAGTGTCTCTTAAAGCCCTAAAGTTGCCATTTGAAATTACTTTAGTTTTGTGCCATGTCTGTGATCTGCTTTTTTTCAACAACATTAAACAACTGAATGAACATCCTCCGAGCCCGGTGATTCCATAATTTTTGCCAGGGGTTGTAGACCAGAACTACACCGGAGGACCTGGTCAATGACCTGAAGAGAGCTGGGACCACAGTCTCAAACATTACAATTAGTAACACACTATGCCATCATGGATTAAAATTCTGCAGGATACGCAAGGTCCCCTTGCTCACGCCAGCACATGTCCAGGCCTGTTTGAAGTTCACCAGTGACCATCTGGATGATCCAGAGGAGGCATGGGAGAAGGTCATGTGGTCAGATGAGACCAAAATGGAACTTTTTGGTCTCAACTCCACTCACCATGTTTGGAGAAAGAAAAAGGATGAGTACAACCCCAAAAACATCGTCCCAACTGTGAAGCATGGTGAGAGAAACATCATACTTTGTGAGTGCTTTTCTGCAAAGTGGACAGGACGCCTCCACCGTATTGAAGGGAGAATGGATGGGGTAATGTATCGCGAGATTTTGGCCAACAACCTCCTTCCCTCAGTAAGAGCATTGGAGATGGGTTGTGGCTGGGTCTTCCAGCATGACAATGAACCGAAACACACTGCCAGGGCAACTAACAAGTTGCTCCGTAAGAAGCATTTCAATGTCCTGGAGTTCCCTAGCCAGTTTCCAGACCTGGAAATCTTTTTGGAGGGAGCTGAAACTCAATGATGCCCATCAAAAGCCCCAAAACCTGAAAGATCTGGAAAAGATCTGTATGGAAGAGTGGGCCAAAATCCCTGCTGCAGTGTGTGCAAACTTGGTCAAGAACTACAGGAAACGTCTGACCTCTGTAATTGCAAACAAAGGTTTCTGTACCAAATATTAAGTTCTGTCTTTCTATTGTATCAAATACTTATTTTATGCAATAAAATAAAAATGTATTATGTAAAAATCCTACAATGTGATTTTCTATTTTTTTATTTTTAGATTGTCTCTCTCACAGGTGTAGTGTACCTATGATAAAAATTACAGACCTCTCCTTTCTTTGTAGGTGGGAAAATTTTCCAAAATCGGCCGTGTATCAAATAGTTATTTTCCCCACTGTATATACTAGTATGCATTATACTGACAAGTTTCTCCATAGATTGCAACTTATCGCTAGTGGTCACAGCATGGAACATTTTTTTTTATCATTTTTTTCAAAACCATAAAGTACCTCTTTATATCCAGTGTGCTGGAGTAAGTTTTCCAAATTCATTAAAGGCACGCGCTTTGCTTGTATATCGGCATCATATTCCGCAGCGCTTTATAGACATCATCATCACTGTCTCCATTGGGGCTCACAATCTAAATTCTTTGGATAGTGGGAGGAAACCGGAGAACCCAGAGGAAACCCATGCAAAAAGATGGAGAACTTACAAACTCATTGCAGCTGTTGTCCTTGGTGGGATTTGAACCCAGAACTGCAAAGCAACACTGTGCTAACCACTGAGGCACCGTACCTAGAGTATGATGAATTTGCCAGATCTAGTCAGCCAAGTGCCCTCCCTGTGAAGCCCCGAACACTTTTTAAAGAGTTGGTGGAGCTGACCGGGATTGACTTAAAAAATGGAGAAAGTCTAAAAGTTAAAAGCTGCTAGTTAACAAAAAAGTTTTGTGAAATATCAAGCAGTATTATGCCTAATTTCTGTAAAAAATGTCTTTATGAATTGGGCTCTATGTTCTCACTGTTTTAAACTGCTCCATTTTGGTCACAGTTCTGTTGATGTTGACAACAAGAATAACAGAGCAAGCAGCGCTATTCTTGTAGTCAAATGGCTGGAAACCATGACTTTATCCCCATCATAAAACCTTTGTTCTGCTTGGGATCTATTTGGATTTTTCATATGACACAAAAAGAACCACCTCCATATGAATTTTTTGACCATAGCAACCCATCCGGTCACTGTTGTGAATTTCCCATTAGCTTTGGAAAGATGAAAACTGTAGATTGGTTAGTTAGTATGGCCTTTACTATGTTTTTTTTTTTATGTAATGCCAAAAGGCCTTCCTATCAAACCTGTCCTACAAAAACTGGCCATCTTTTCCAATAGCGACCAATCACAGCACATCTTTTGTTTTATGAGAGTAGTTTAAAGGGATTCTGTGGGAATGAAGAAACAATAAAGAAAATATCATTATAAATAAATTCCTAAATACCCATAATTAGCAAATCACACTTGTTTTGTCTAGTGAAGGAATCACTAAAGTACATTAAAATGGCTGCCGCCTTGTAACACTGACAGAAACCTGTCCAAGAATGGTAATATTATAGGTGTCTATGAGCATGTATAGTAGGGAGATCTGCTACTGTGAGCTGGAGCAACTGCTCAGCATTCACAATGACTGGGTGGACAATAGTGTGAGCAGCTTTTTCTTACCTCAGCACCTCTGGTATCTACATTATTAGATCAGAAACAGGGTTAACAGCGGTGTGATCAGCCTCTTCTTACCTCAGCATCCCTGATGTCTACAGTACTGGATCAGAAAGACATGGTGGACAGCAATGTGAGCGTTCTCTTGTAGCTCTACTATTAGATGAGACAGGGTGGACAGCAGTGTAAGCAAGCTCTAATTACCTCAGCACCCCTGGTACCTCCAGTATAAGATCAGAAAGACAGGGAGGACAGGAGTGTGAGCAGTCTCTTCTTACGTCAGCACTCCTGGTATCTGCAGTATTAGATCAGATAGACAGGGTGGACAGCAATGTGAGCGGTCTCTTGTATCTCTACTATTAGATGAGACAGGGTGGACAGCGGTGTAAGCAAGCTCTCCTTACCTCAGCACCCCTGGTACCTCCAGTATAAGATCAGAAAGACAGGGAGGACAGGAGTGTGAGCAGTCTCTTCTTACCCCAGAATCCCTGGTATCTCCAGCATTAGATCAGAAAGACAGGGAGAACAGCAATGCGAGCAGTCTCTTCTTACCTCAACACCCCTGGTATCTCAAGTATTAAATCAGAATTAATGATGGGTCATTCGCAAACAAAGTGGCTCCTTTATTTGAACGACTGTAGCTGGCACCCCACTGAAAGCCACTTGCACTCTAAGGTGGCCTCACTGGAGGTAGAATGATGCCATCTGGCTGCTGAATATGATTGAAACCTCACCCACTCAACCAGCAGCTCATGGTGAAAGCTTGAATATTGGGCAGCCATTGGCTAACTGTAGTTGGGCGAGGTTTCAACCGCATTAATACTCTCTGACTTCACCCTGCGTATCAGTTTACCCTGTGTGTGAAGATATATTTAATAGCCATTTGGGATTCAAAAGAACCAGCTCAGCCAAATTATCCAGTTCACCAAGAGGAGCTAGAATGGCCATCACTAATCGGAATATCCACTGGGGGCACATCTTCCTACACGTAAGGGAGAAGCAGGGACTTTTTTTTTTTGCATTCCTAGAGTGCCCCTTTAAGAAATGATTCTGAGCTCTGATTTGGCCGCTAACGACAACAAAGAAAATGTTGATAAAAGAGGCTCCCGGTTCCTATAATTACACCATTGCTATAATATAATATTGGTTCTTTCTCGCATATTTTTGAACATTTACTACCAGATGTTTTACACTTGTTAGGTTTTCTTTAATTTCAAGTGTTTTTCTTTTTTTTTTTTACTACAAGTCGATTTTAATCAGCGCTAACCGCTTGAACACTTTATGTGGAGTCCAATCCTCATCCTCCCACCAAAATATAATGGACTTTCTCCGGCTTCTGTTTATTTATTTTGCAGAGATGAAAAGGCAGAGATCAATGCAAGAGGACACAAAAAGAGGGAATGAAGGAGCGGTGATAACCGAGACCCAGAAGAAGCCCTCAGAAGATGAAGTGCTAAATGTATTTTACTTTCCCCTCTCTCTGCCCTATTTCATGATTGCTGATAATTCTTCACTGCATGGGAAAATTGTGCTTTTATTTGTTATAAATGAGATGTTAGGTTTGGTTGTTTTTTTTTCCCTTTCCAGAGATGTCAATCTCTGATGTATTGAAATCTCTGTAAGAGGGGCGCAGCGCTAAATTAGTCTGCACCAAGGTGATAATTGTCAGATAAAAAAAAAAAGAATTTCTCCCACTTGCAAAAAGTCCCCCTTCTTGTTTGAGGCGTTGCCATTAAGGACACTTCCCATCCAAAGATGCCGGTATTGATCTAGCAGGAGAATTTTAATTATTACCATGGAAGATACGGCAGTGCTGCAGTTTAGAGGGACAAGTCACAGGAGACCTGCTCGATTTTCCCAGCCAACCCAATTTGTTGACTTGGGTTAATGGGTGTTCAACCTTTCCATTATCCAGATCAGCCGTGAATTACCAGCTGAATGATGTTTGCATTAATATAATATATATGGTAATTTCTTCACTTAATTAACGGGGAGGTTCAGCTCAGTAGGAGTATGGGCTGATCATGTGTAAAATTGATTTGTGAAGGAAATATTTAATAGACTGCGGGGAGAAAGCAGCATTTGATGGACAGCTGCGAGGGATGGATAGAGCAAGGAACACGCTGGAACCTGCGTGTTTCCCAGCATGCCTAGCCAGAGTTTGACAGCGGCCATTCACTGTGTATAATTTGACAAATTGGCTTTCTTGTCTTTATTTCTTCTAAGATATCCTGAATTGTGCCTTGACTAAAGGTTAGAAGAAACACATTCACAATTTAGGAAACCGTTTACACCTTGTAAATTTTGGCCCTTTGACTAAATTAATCCATATGGGTTTATGGCAACTAAATGTTGATTAGAGTAATTAGTCTTCCTCCCTGGTGCGATCAGTTATATTGACTGTAAATCAATTGGATAATGAAAATCCAGATATCCTTCTTTAAAGCAGTAGTAGAATATTGCGCCTTTATAATTTGGTGGAGGAATGCGGGTCCGGGATTCTTTATACAGTTGAGAAATAGTCATTGGAATTATCGGACAATATTGAAAACTTCAAAACTTATTTATATTTAATGCACTTGTCCCTTATGTCTCACATGGATCCAAGAAGCTCAGATATGGGGAGTTGTTTGATTTGGATGTCCATCTGTGATAGGCATTAGTAATATAAAGTGATGAGTTCCTTTACTAACAACGTAGTGAACTATGAAGGCTCCCGTTCATTAAAGTCGGCTGAACCCACCGATATGGCTGTATCGGCCGACCGTCTAATGTGTATGGGGTCTCCCAACTCTTCGTCAGTAGACTATGTCGGGGAAGAGAAGGATCGGACAGTTTGAATTTTACCTCCCAACTAGTGATGAGCGAGCGTGCTCTCTACTAGAGTGAGCATAGAGTGCTCGGGTACGCATTGAGTGTGGTGGGTGCTCGAGCGCCATGCTCGAGTCCCCGGGCATTCCCTGCCATACACGGTAATACCGTAGACATGTTGGCTACAGCATTACCGTCATTACCGTGTATGGCAGGCAATCCCCGCATATTTAACATGCCGCAAAACATGCGGGGTGGGGACTCGAGCATGAAACTCAAGCACCCTCCATACTTGGTGTACCCCAGCACCCCATACTCATTCGAGTAGCGAGCACGCTCGCTCATCATTACTCCAAACCCTTTTATTGCTCAGGAGATGAGCTCTTCCCCATGAAAACACATGAACGCTCAGCCAAGCCGCACGTTCATGTGTATGGGGGACTCGGGAGAGCTAGCTGATGGGAGAGTGATTGTTCGACTGACGGCTATCTAGTCCCTGTCTCACATCACGTTTTTGTAATCTTTACCAGCCTCGCATTTTTGTATTGTAAACAAAAGAACTGATCCGTAAAACTGTTTCGAACTGATATATCTGTTTTTTTTTACATATACATTACATCTATTTATGTAAACGGATCAGTTTTGTTTTCTTTTTTTACATAGATGGGTGCAAGTGTCAGGAGATCATGTAACTGGTTTTATGGAAAAAAAAAGCAAACTTTTAACATTGTTTGTCTTCCATAGAATTCTATGTTCTAAAAAAATATATATTTTTTTATCCTTTTTTTTTTGTTTGGAAAGAAAATGTGAATAACACAGCCGACTGTGTTTTTTCCTTTCTGTGAAATAATGGATCCAAACGGATAGCAATTTGACATATATTTTTTCCCCATTATATTGTATGTAAAAGCAAACACATCTATTTAAATACATTTGTTTTCTCTACAGTACAAAATGATGTGTCAAGTACTCCACAAAAAGTGGTGTGAATCAAGCCTAATACTTATGGGGGCCTTAAAGAGTAACTTTTTTTATTTCATGAATCAATAGTGCACATGAGAATAAGCAACTTTATAATATATCTTATCAGAGAAATTTGCTTCTTTCACTTTCTTAATTGATATTTCACCCTCAATTCATGAGTAAAATCTGTATTTGGTGAAGACAGATTTTCCTATTACTGAGATAGGAGGTGACAGTTGGTGCTCAAAAGATTCTATTGAGGTGCTAGAGGCAGACAGATATTCTACTGCAAGTTCTCCTTAAATGACAGTTACAGTTCTCCATTGAACTTTATGAGCACCAACTGTCATTTCCTATTTCAGTAATGTAAAATTTGAAGACAAATTTTTTCTATGGCATGAATTGAGAATTTTGAGAATGAAAGATCAGACCTGGTGGAGAAAATAGCGGATTTCTCTAATAAGATATATTACAAACAATCTTATTTTCACATGTACTATTGATTTATGGAATAAAACCTTAAAACTGTGGTTACTCTTTAAGACTTATTAACATAGCTGAGCAACTATTTAGTGTGTGACGAAAAGAAAATTTCTGGTGACCACAGTGTTTTCGTTATGACACAAACACAGGGAAAGCTAAAAAATTAACTTTCCACACAATTCTCCATGTCTCAGAATCCTGGAGTCTTGTGAGTGTTGCCAATGGGCTGTCTGCAGTCCAATAGCTCTGTCTGAGAGTAGCCACTCGCTGATTGGGAGACAGGTAAAAAATGGACAAAAATCAAGAGTTTTTTGGCAAAAAAGTAACAACACACTTTATTGAACATATAAGACAATAACATATAAAAAGGACGACATAAACAACCAAGCTGGGCAGCTTATCAATATAAAGATAATGCAATTGATGATATAAATAGTAATATGGCTAAAGTGCAAATAGTGCCAGTCTCAAATGAGAAGTCATATATGCACAACACATAACACTTCATTAATGTGTAAGCGGCCTAATAACCATAACAAGATGGTCATGTGGTATGCATAAATAAGAACTATAGAAAACTCCAGTTCATTATTATATTTATAGTATTGCACTCTTGCCCATAAATAGAAATCAAAGCGCCCAGCATAAGAAATCCCCTACTGATTGGGAGAGTAGCTATCTGCTGATTGGGAGAGTAGCTATCTGCTGATTGGGAGAGTAGCTATCTGCTGATTGGGAGAGTAGAAACCCGCTGCTTGGGAGAGTAGCTACCCGCTGCTTGGGAGAGTAGCTACCCGCTGCTTGGGAGAGTAGCTACCCGCTGCTTGGGAGAGTAGCTACCCGCTGCTTGGGAGAGTAGCTACCCTCTGATTGGGAGAGTAGCTACCCTCTGATTAGGGAGAGTAGCTGCCCACTGATTGGGAGAGTAGCTACCCTCTGATTGGGAGAGTAGCTACCCGCTGCTTGGGAGAGTAGCTACCCGCTGATTGCACAATGATATGTCCGCCCCTGGTATATGGAGGTAATACCTACATGTTCAGATTTTGCATTTGGCCCTTGTTCTTTACATAGAGGATAGTAAGAACATAGCAGTGAATGAAGTTTCATAAGATTCATTTCTATTGTCGAGTAGTCTGGCAAAGAATTGCCTGATAATCCGGAATTTGGCAGAACTAGTTGGAGCCTTACTGGAGATGTATTTGCCCTCATATTATGTGCAATGCAATGGGATTTTTGCCAGAAATTTGAATAGTCTTTTCTGTGCCCAATTGATATTTTGGCACGTGTTGATGCTGGATTAAAGGACTTTTACTACGCCACATTTAAAATATATTTTGATTTAATCCGGGAAAATGGACAGAGCAAATTTTCCAATTAAACGTTTTACTCTGATGATAAATTGCATTACATATTTCTAGTGACAGCCAGGACTTTATTTTGTCCCTGTTTGTGGAAATTGTCACTCGCCTTTCCCAGACTCCTGAATGGAGAACCCTACAGCGGTCTCCAGTTCTCCTTCCTTCCTAAGTACTTATCACTGTTCAGTATATAACGGTTTACTTGCTTTTATCACGTAATTCAGTCCTTGGTTAGTCCCGTCTATCAGATTTCCTAATAGGCCTATCCCGGCAGTTCAGATTGGTGGTGTTAAACATGACAGCACAGTCGCCACTGCTTTGTGCAGCCGCCGTCTCAGTGATGGATAACACCGCGCAGCGTTCAGCACTTCTGTTCTAGCCAGCTGTGTGCGTAAACAAGATTATATTGTACACTCCGCCATCCTCATCAGCCGGCTTACCCCTATCCTCGCATGAACCGCATTGCACCATCCGCTTTGTCCAGTATTATAGAAAATTTTGGATACATAATACAGAGATATTGCCAGAATGTCATTCTAAATTACTTCTAGAAACTCAAATGTACAGAATCCGAGGGATTATATGTTAAACTTTGGATCAGCCCTAAAAGTAGGGTCATCGCTGCAGGTTAGCGGGTATTTGTAACGGTGTTTTCTGTATTATATAAATATATTATTTTATAATGAGTTATGTACCTTCACAAAGCAGTACCTTCAGAATACCCTCCCAAAACTTCATGTTAAGTTACTTTTTTAGGGGGGTGGTCATCTAAAGAAATGGATAATATTTGGATAATGGGGTGGAGTTTTCATTCGGGGAGGTAAAAAAAAAAAAGGCCGCACTCCAGACTAGCAGATCCAGTGTAAATAGTGTAGATATTTATTTAGCATATAGGTGCAACGTTTCAGCTCATCTTTTTTTTGGGTATGAAGCTCAGAGGCTTACACCCATCATATATCGGGATCAGGGCTTCTTTATCTAAAGTCTCTACATGTGTATGTTTAACATATATATATCACTCTACTGTGTGTATATATGTACAGTGGTGGCCAAAAGTATTGGCACCCCTGCAATTCTGTCAGATAATACTCAGTTTCTTCCTGAAAATGATTGCAATCACAAATTCTTTGGTATTATTATCTTCATTTAATTTGCTTGCAAGGAAAAAACACAAAAGAGAATGAAGCAAAAATCTAATCATTGATCATTTCGCACAAAACTCCAAAAATGGACCAGACAAAAGTATTGGCACCCTCAGCCTAATACTTGGTTGCACAACCTTTAGCCAAAATAACTGCGAACAACCGCTTCCGGTAACCATCAATGAGTTTCTTACAATGCTCTGCTGGAATTGTAGACCATTCTTCTTTGGCAAACTGCTCCAGGTCCCTGATATTTGAAGGGTGCCTTCTCCAAACTGACATTTTGAGATCTCTCCACAGGTGTTCTATGGGATTCAGGTCTGGACTCATTGCTGGCCACCTTAGAAGTCTCCAGTGCTTTCTCTCAAACCATTTTATAGTGCTTTTGGAAGTGTGTTTTGGGTCATTGTCCTGCTGGAAGACCCATGACCTCTGAGGGAGACCCAGCTTTCTCACACTGGGCCCTACATTATGCTGCAAAATTTGTTGGTAGTCTTCAGACTTCATAATGCCATGCACACGGTCAAGCAGTCCAGTGCCAGAGGCAGCAAAGCAACCCCAAAACATCAGGGAACCTCCACGATGTTTGACTGTAGGGACAGTGTTCTTTTCTTTGAATGCCTTTTTTTTTTCCTGTACACTCTATGTTGATGCTTTTTCCCAAAAAGCTCTACTTTTGTCTCATCTGACCAGAGAACATTCTTCCAAAACGTTTTAGGCTTTCTCAGGTAAGTTTTGGCAAACTCCAGCTTGGCTTTTTTATGTCTCGGGGTAAGAAGTGGGGTCTTCCTGGGTATCCTACCATACAGTCCCTTTTCATTCAGATGCCGACGGATAGTACGGGTTGACACTGTTGCTCCCTCGGACTGCAGGGCAGCTTGAACTTGTTTGGATGTTAGTCTAGGTTCTTTATCCACCATCCGCACAATCTTGCGTTGAAATCTCTCGTCAATTTTTCTTTTCCGTCCACATCTAGGGAGGTTAGCCACAGTGCCATGGGCTTTAAACTTCTTGATGACACTGCGCACGGAAGAAACAGGAACATTCAGGTCTTTGGAGATGGACTTGTAGCCTTGAGATTGCTCATGCTTCCTCACAATTTGGTTTCTCAAGTCCTCAGACAGTTCTTTGGTCTTCTTTCTTTTCTCCATGCTCAATGTGGTACACACAAGGACACAGGACAGAGGTTGAGTCAACTTTAATCCATGTTAACTGGCTGCAAGTGTGATTTAGTTATTGCCAACACCTGTTAGGTGCCACAGGTAAGTTACAGGTGCTGTTAGTTACAGGAATTAGAGAAGCATCACATGATTTTTCAAACAGTGCCAATACTTTTGTCCACCCCCTTTTTTAGGTTTGGTGTGGAATTATATCCAATTTGGCTTTAGGACAATTCTTTTTGTGTTTTTTCATTGAAGACAAATTAAATGAAGATAATAATACCAAAGAATCTGTGATTGCAATCATTTTCAGGAATTGCAGGGGTGCCAATACTTTTGGCCACCACTGTATGTATGTGTATATGTGTGTGTTTGTATGTATGTATATATATATATGTATGTATGTGTATATATATATATATATATATAAAATATATAATGCGTGTGTGTATGTATATATACAGGTGCATCTCACTAAATTATAATATCATCAAAAAGTTAATTTATTTCAGTTCTTCAATACAAAGAGTGAAACTCATATATAGTCATTACAAACAGAGTGATCTATTTCAAGTGTTTATTTTTGTTAATGTTGATGATTATGGCTTACAGCCAATGAAAACACAAAAGTCATTATCTCAGTAAATTAGAATACTTTATAACAGCAGCTTGAAAAATGTTTTTAAAGTCCGAAATGTTGTCCTACTGAAATGTATGTTCAGTAAATGCGCTCAATACTTGGTCGGGGCTCCTTCTGCATCAGTTGCTGCATCAATACAGCGTGGCATGGAGGCGATCAGCCTGTGGCGCTGCTGAGGTGTTATGGAAGCCCAGGGGTTGCTTTGATAGCAGCCTTCAGCTCGTCTGCATTGTTGGATCTGGTGTCTCTCATCTTCCTCTTGACCCCTCTCTATGGGGTTAAGGTCAGGCGAGTTTGCTGGCCAATCAGGCACAGTGATACTGTTAGTTTTAAACCAGGTATTGGTACTTTTGGCAGTGTGGACAGGGGCCAAGTCCTGCTGGAGAATGACCTTTCAATCTCCAAAAAGCTTGTCGGCAGAGGGAAGCATGAAGTGCTCTAAAATTTCCAGGTAGACGGCTGCGCTGACTTTGGTCTTGATAAAACACAGTGGACCTACACCAGCAGATGACATGGCTCCCCAAATCATCACTGATTGTGGAAGCTTCACACTAGACCTCAAGCAGCTTGGATTGTGGCCTCTCCACTCTTCCTCCAGACTCTGGGACCTTGATTTCCAATTGACATTTAAAATTTACTTTGCATTTACTTAGTGTGTCAATAACTGCCTTCTGGACATCTGTCAAGTCAGCAGTCTTCCCCATGATTGTGGAGCCTACTGAAACAGACTAAAGGACCTTTTTAAATGCTTAGGAAGCCTTTGCAGGTGTTTTTGTTAATTATTCTAATTTACTGATTTTATGACTTTTGTGTTTTCATTGGCTGTAACATCATCATCAACATTAACAGAAATTAACACTTGAAATAGATCACTCTGTTTGTAATGACTCTATATAATGAGTTTCACTTTTTGTATTGAAGAACTGAAATAAACTTTTTGATGATATTCTAATTTAAGGAGATGGACCTGTATGTGTGTGTGCGTGTGTGTATAAATATATGTATGTATAAACAAATATACACACAAACATATATGTAGATATCGATCTGTCTATATCTATATGTGTGTATGTGTGTGTATATATATATATATATATATATATATATATATATATATATATATAATAAACTTTTTCATATAACTGTATATATATATATATATATATATATACAGTTATATGAAAAAGTTTGGGCACCCCTATTAATCTTAAGCTTAATGTTTTCTTACAATTGGTGTTTTTGCAACAGCTATTTCAGTTTCATATATGTAATAACTGTTGGACACAGTAATGTTTCTGCCTTGAAATGCAATCTGCATTCAAACAAAATTTGACAGGTGCATAAGTATGGGCACCTCACCAGAAAAGTGACATTAATATTTAGTAGATCCTCCTTTTGCAAAAATAACAGCCTCTAGTCGCTTCCTGTAGCTTTTAATGAGTTCCTGGATCCTGGATGAAGGTATTTTTGACCATTCCTCTTTACAAAACAATTCCAGTTCAGTTAAATTTGATGGTCGCCTAGCGTGGACAGCCCTCTTCAAATGATCCCACAGATGTTCAATGATATTCAGGTCTGGGGACTGGGATGGCCTTTCCAGAACATTGTAATTGTTCCTGTGCATGAATGCCTGAGTAGATTTGGAGCAGTGTTTAGGATCATTGTCTTGCTGAAAGATCCATCCCCTGCGTAACTTCAACTTTGTCACTGATTCTTGAACATTATTGTCAAGAATCTGCTGATACTGAGTGGAATCCATGCGTCCCTCAACTTTAACAAGATTCCCGGTGCCGGCATTGGCCACACAGCCCCAAAGCATGATGGAACCTCCACCAAATTTTACTGTGGGTAGCAAGTGTTTTTCTTGGAATGCTGTGTTTTTTTGCCGCCATGCTTAACGCCTTTTTGTATGACCAAACAGCTCAATCTTGGTTTCAGAAGTCCACAGGACCTTCTTCCAAAAAGAAATTGGCTTCTCCAAATGTGCTTTTGCATACCTCAGCCGACTCTGTTTGTGGCGTGCTTGCAGAAACGGCTTCTTTCGCATCACTTTCCCATACAGCTTCTCCTTGTGCAAAGTGCGTTGTATAGTTGACCGATGCACAGTGACACCATCTGCAGCAAGTTGATGCTGCAGCTCTCTGGAGGTGGTCTGAGGATTGTCCTTGACTGATCTCACCATTCTTCTTCTCTGCCTTTCTGATGTTTTTCTTGGCCTGCCACTTCTGACCTTAACAAGAACTGTCCCTGTGTTCTTCCATTTCCTTACTATGTTCCTCACAGTGGAAACTGACAGGTTAATTCTCTGAGACAGTTTTTTGTATCCTTCCCCTGAACAACTATGTTGAATAATCTTTGTTTTCAGATTATTTGACAGTTGTTTTGAGGAGCCCATGATGCCACTCTTCAGAGGAGATTCAAACAGGAGAACAACTTGCAAGTGGCCACTTTAAGTAGCTTTTCTCATGATTGCATACACCTGGCTATGAAGTTCAAAGCTCAATGAGGTTACAAAACCAAAAAAAGTGCTTAAGTAAGTCAGTAAAAAGTAGGTAGGAGTATTTAAAACTAGAAAATAAGGGTGCCCATACTTATGCACCTGTCAAATTTTGTTTGAATGCAGATTGCACATTTTCTGTTAGTACAATAAACCTCATTTCAAGGCAGAAACATTACTGTGTCCAACAGTTATTACATATATCAAACTGAAATAGCTGGTGCAAAAACACCAATTTTAAGAAAACATTAAGCTTAAGATTAATAGGGGTGCCCAAACTTTTTCATATAACTGTATATATACTAGATGGTGGCCCGATTCTAACTCCTCGGGTATTCTAGAATATGTATGCGGCCGACCGGGCGCAATCAGCAGAGCGGTGTTTAAATTTGACGCCAAAATCGCTGGTTGGTCGCGGCCGGCAACCGCGACCAATCAGCAGAGCGGGGTTTAAATTTGGCGCCAAAGTCGCTGATTGGCCGTGACCGCCGGCCGCGACCAATCAGCAGAGCGGGGTTTAAATTTGGCGCCAATAATGCTGATTAGTCGCGGCCGGCAACCGCGACCAATCAGCAGAGCGGGGTTTAAATTTGGCGCCAATAATGCTGATTGGTCGCGGCCGGCAACGCCGACCAGTCAGCAGAGCGGTGTTTAAATGTGGCACCAAAATCGCTGATTGGTCGCGGCCGGCAACCGCGACCAATCAGCATAGCGGTGTTTAAATTTGGCGCCAAAATCGCTGATTGGTTGCTGCCGGCGATCGCGACCAATCAGCAGAGCAGAGTTTAAATTTGGCGCCAATAATGCTGATTGGTCGCGGCCGGCGACCGCGACCAATCAGCAGAGCGGTGTTTAAATTTGGCGCCAATACTGCTGATTGGTCACGGCCGGCGACCAATCAGCAGAGCAGGGGTTAAATTTGGCGCCAATAATGCTGATTGGTCGCGGCCGGCGACAGTGACCAATCAGCAGAGCGGCGTTTAAATTTGCCGCCCATATCCCGCCGCCCATTGCCGCTGATCTCCCGAAGTCAGCCGCATGGAGGTCAGCGGCGCAGCTGGTCGGGGTCCTTCTGCTGCTAGCGCCGCTCATCTCCCAGCTGCATCGCCGCTGACCTCCGTGCGGCAGATGAGCCGCTAACGGCCGCCATCTTTTTTCTGAAATCCCGCGTCGCTGATTGGCCGCGGCCGGACAAATGAGCGACGCGGGATTTCCTGGACAGACAGCGGCCGGACCAATGAGCGAAGCGGGATTTCCTGGACAGACAGACAGACAGACGGGATAAGACAATTATATATATATATAATATAGTGTGTGTGTGTGTGTGTGTGTGTGTATATGTGTATGTATATATATATATATATATATGCAGTACAGACCAAAAGTTTGGACACACCTCATTTAAAGATTTTTCTGTATTTTCATGACTATGAAAATTGTACATTCACACTGAAGGCATCAAAACTATGAATTAACACATGTGGAATTATATACTTAACAAAAAAGTGTGACACAACTGAAAATATGTCTTATATTCTAGGTTCTTCAAAGTAGCCACCATTTGCTTTGATGACTGCTTTGCACACTCTTGGCATTCTCTTGATGAGCTTCAAGAGGTAGTCACCGGAAATGGTTTTCACTTCACAGGTGTGCCCTCTCGAGTTTAATAAGTGTGATTTCTTGCCTTATAAATGTGGTTGGGACCATCAGTTGTGTTGTGCAGAAGTCAGGTGGATACACAGCTGCTAGTCCTACTGAATAAACTGTTAGAATTAGTATTATGGCAAGAAAAAAGCAGCTAAGTAAAGAAAAACGAGTGGCCATCATTACTTTAAGAAATGAAGGTCAGTCAGTCTGAAAAATTGTGCAAACTTTGAAAGTGTCCCCAAGTGCAGTTGCAAAAACCATCAAGCGCTACAAAGAAAC